>NW_020217164.1:0-1774 GCF_003070985.1 Temnothorax curvispinosus | reverse complement strand
CAACTTACCGTTCAGGTACTATACGTACAGTATAGTAAATAATAATAAATGATAATGCTTTGTTTTTTACGCGCGCGTCATACAAGATAATACTTGAGAAGATATTGGAAATCGTTCTATGATAATCTTAAAGCGATGTTTATATCTGCGGAAATTTTGCTTCACGAATTTCATGATATTAATAACAGGCAGAAAAAGTAGCTAGAACATCTTGCATGCTCGAATGGTATCGTCTTCCGACCAAGGAAGCGCGTGGGATCGTGCTTGTAGTAATCATGTCGAACTTGCCCATGAAGATTACTGCTGGGAAAATCATGGATCTATCATTCAAGACATATGGCGATGTAAGAACATGTGTCCAAAAGTATATATTTATTTTTTCAGGAATCAGCAACATTAGAATTAAATACATTATAAAGTGTGATTATATTTATCTTTGTAATATAATAGACATCCACACATACATGAATCAAATACGACTTTCTTAATGAATCTCTCGTGCCAATTTTAACAAACCTAATGGATGAAATAGTACGTAAATAATTGCAGTATATTATGCTTGTTTTACAGGTCGTGAAGACAGCTGTGACATATTTTAATATGCTTCTAAAGGTAGTTGACTAAACATTTCTGATCTCCATCTACACCTTCTCGTCGAAAGTATGACTACAAACGCATCATAACGGCTATACGTACACGTATCGTGTATGCTCGTGATAGATGTGTCCAACAGAAGTATAGTATGATATACATGTATCTATATTTAAATATATAATATCGATAAATATATAAAATTTCCTCTATATAGAAGTGTGCGTAAGAAAGTTTTTTTTCTACACGGAAAAACTATACATTAAAGTTTCATAAAATGCAGATTATTAATTAATTAACTTAAGCAGTTATTATTTTATCTTCTTATGTAAACTGCATCTACATTTCGTTTCACGAGATGAAGAAGAGCACTCAGTAGAAATTTAGAAATAATCGAAAATATAATTTCACATTCATCAATCACATATGTATACATATATATAAAACTAATGCTGCTTAATTAATCTGATGTGCGATTATATCTCAAGGGAGGGTCAAAGTATCGTATGATATAACTCAAATTATAACACAATAATTATCAATTAAAATTTACTCTTCAAAACCACAATCTAAACTACATATGTGTGGATAACAGTGCATCGTACGTAACGCAAGCATGCGAGAAATACATGAATCAGACGATAAGCATAAAATATATCACCTGATTTTTATTTGAATGTATCCTTATTTAATTAGTTGCATAATATTTCTTTTTTTTAAATATCATGCAGCTATTCAATGTAATATGTTGGAAATGAGTCGTACAATAAGAAATATTCTACTTCGCTTCGTAACTATTACTGCACTTGGAAAATCATCTCACACGGTATTAAAATCTCCAAAACACTAGCACGGCACGCGGTCAACTATTATCTTAAATGGAGAACTGTCACTTACTAAATCTACTATACATTTTAATCGAGAGAATGATCCTGATGATAGTAAAAATACATCAGTTTATTGCTTGAAATATAATTGCGTGATAATTAGAATTATTTTTCCACAGTTACGCTGCTAAATAAAAAGTAGCGCTTTGCTTATATATTGCTTTTATCAGTAAAATCTTATAAAACAAAAATAATTTTATTGCTTCCAACAGAAAAACTATTTGTCCTTTACGAAAGAGAAAAGTCAGAAATCCCTTCGAAACTTTCTAATGTAGCTTTTCAGTTGCAAGTTGTAA
>NW_020217163.1:382-1154 GCF_003070985.1 Temnothorax curvispinosus | reverse complement strand
GACCAACATTTGATATTAATTTTATACGAAATATGTAATAAGCATTCGAAACAGCGAATCCAGCAATGTAATCGTAATTGTAATGTAATTGTAATCGTAACGGCTGGCTATCCATTTTGACTTCAAATTCTTCGTGAAATTTATGATTTTTCGTTTCAATGGTTCCAACGCAATTTTAGGTAATTCAGTATCAATACATGATATTATGCGGCTTATTAAAGCCTCATAATTTGATAAATCAAGATTATTTGCACGCATACAATTAAAAAGTTGACGATTTGTTCAGAAATTTTCCATTTTGCGAGCGTGTTAAAAAGTGTAATTTTCTATATATTTTATATATTCTATATATTTTTCACTGTATCCTGAAAAGGATGCAAAGTGAATTGTATAAAGCAACGACAAAAATCAAAACTTTCAAAATCAAAAAGTCTTTAATCGACTACTGATCGAGAAAGACTGACGAAAAGTTCTTATCTCCGCTGTTTTTATCTTCTCCCCCTCCCCTCCCCTCTTTTTTCCTCCCACCCTTCCTCCTCCCCTCCCGTCTTCGAGGAGAACGAATAATTTAACGTAGAGCAATCTTATTTGGTCCATGGATTTACAGAATGCGCAGTACTCCAAATACATTTATCCAATAATATTTATCATATTGCTATCATATTAATTAATGTAATTAATTGTTATAAAATATGGATGTAATTAATTGTTATAAAATAGCAATATTAAACAAATTATATGTCCCCCTTCGTCTTTCTTTTATGAGAAAATA
>NW_020217163.1:0-282 GCF_003070985.1 Temnothorax curvispinosus | reverse complement strand
ATTCTAATCCACAAACTTTCTTCCTGTTTGAATATTGAAGTAAAAAATTTTTAATAGTCAAATATGTCGTGTATATTTATTAATACATAATAGTACTCAAATGACATAAAACTAAAATAGTTCTGATAGGCATTTAACTCATATTCGCAGTTATACTTTCGGCGGAGACTTTAGAAAGTAACCTATCGAATTACTAGAATTTCAGTATTCACGAAAATGTCATACTTTATTAGATCATTTTAAGGAAATAACAAAAGATAAAATCAATTATAACTACATTTA
>NW_020217162.1:0-6475 GCF_003070985.1 Temnothorax curvispinosus | reverse complement strand
CTCTCTCTCTCTCTCTCTCTCTCTCTCTCTCTCTCTCTCTCTCTCTCTCTCTCTCAGCAGAAGCAGACGTGTGAAACATCGCTCCGTAAAAGTGTGAATTTTTGAGTGGTTTAGAAGTGAGGGAGAGTGTTAAAAAGTTGTGTAACGAATATCTGCATAGGCCGGGGGTAGCTATGAGTGTTATCTAACCGGAATATGTTGATACATAGACACGAGAACTGCATTTCGTTCAGAGGTCATCGAAACTTCGTACCACAGGTAGACATCGACGGCGAACACAAAACGCTGACGTGTGAAAGTGACGTGTTAAAGTGACGAGTCAATTAACTGTCTCTGCCGATATTAGCAGAATGAACGAGGAATACGCCGAGTATCGATGCTCGGCATGTAAGAAGGCGATAAAAACGGAGGTGGTAGCATGCAAGTCCTGTGCCAAGCTTTTCTACCATCCAGGTTGTGTATCTAAGCACAAAATTTATGATAGAAACCGCGATTTGGTGTCGTGTCCTGGCCCATTCGAGAAGTTAATTGTTGGTGATGGTGATAAAGTAGCTGATATAAATAAAGCAGTGGCAGCAGCAGAAAGAGCAACGGCACCTGCAAAAATGAGTCCGGCGCCGAGCAGCGGGAATAAAGTAGCAGTCGCGAGTGATATTGATAGAAAAATAGATTGGCTTGTAAAAACAGTGAAAGAATTAAAAGATGAGGCAGCATGTAAAAAGGAGATCAAGTCAATGATAAAAGAAATAGTCCGTGAGGAGATGGGAGGCATTAAACAGGAAATAGAAGAATTGAGAAAAATGTTGACGCAAGGGGCATATGGATCGTCAGGTGGAGGGACAAGAAAATATAGCGATGTGATTAAAGAAAGGAAGAAAGAAAATATCTTGATTATAAAACCAAAAGTACAACAAGAGAGTGAAATTACGAAGAAAACAATTAAAGATAAAATTGATATAACCAAGATGGAAATATGAATTACCAAATTAAGAAAGGGAGGTAAAGGGACAGTGATCTTAGGATGTGAGTCGAAAGAAGAGAAGGATAAGCTAAAGGCGACGGTACAAGCGGCAATGGGCGAGGAGGTCAAAGTCTCTGAGCCACAGAAGAGGAAACCAAAGATTAAAATAATTAATGTTGGTGGAGAAGAAATGAAAATGGAGGATGATGAACTGATAGATACAATCAAGAAGCAGAACAGAATTGGCGAAGAATCCTGTATGCACCTAGTGAAGAAAATATTAAGAGGAAAAAGTAAGGATACTGAGCAAGGATCCGTAATAATTGAAGTGGATGAAAGCACTCATAATTCACTAATAAACAGAGGAAAAATAAATTTAGGATGGTGAAAGTGTCCTATATTTAATTATATTAGTGTTAGAAGATGTTTTAAATGCTGGGGCTATTACCATATTGCCAAGAATTGCACGAGACAAGAAACATGCTATAAATGTGCAGGAAATCATAAGGCGAATGAATGTACGACGGCAAAGAAGAGGTGTGTAAACTGTACTTATAAAAATCAGACGTACAACTTGAAGATAAATGTTGAACACGAGGCGCTAGATTCGGAATGTCCGACTTTTAAGAAAGTATTGGAGGAAGAGAAAAAAAGAGCCGGCTGGGAAGATGCAAAATAGCAACCACAGGGAGAAGCGGAATTACTCTGGTATACGAATGCCCAAAGCTTCTTGGCGCATAAGGACGAAATTCAACATCAGATTATGAAGAGGGTGAATCCTGTGATTCTAGCGTTATCCGAGACTAGATTGACTGTAGAAATTGAGGATAGTGAGGTCAATGTACCGGGGTATAGTATAGTTAGATGTGATGCTGAAAATAGAAACACAGGAGGAGTACTGCTATATGTTAGGGATGATATTAAATTTAAAATAGTTGATAAGAAAAAGATAGTGTCAAATTGTTGGTGCGTGGTGGTAGAAATAAGAGAGAATTTGTATAAAGGTATGATAGCAGTAGTGTATCATTCGCCGAGTGCGTCAAATGGCGATTTCGTGAGATTTTTGGAAGATACGGTTGAAGATTTAATAATAAAGTATGACTGTATAGTGATAGGGGACTTTAATATAGATGTAATGGTAGATTCATTTTACACAAAGAAATTATTAACGGTAATGCAAAACCTAGGGATGAGGCAATACGTTGATAGTCCAACGAGAGTTACAAAAGATAGTCGAACGATGATAGATTTAATTTTTTCGAATAAAGAAATAAAGGTACAAGTGAATGAGAAACCTAAAATCACGGACCATACATGGCTAAAAGTAGAATTTAATATAAATGAAAATAGAAATAAATATAAAGAATTTAGAGGCAGGGACTATAGTAAATTTAATGTAGATGAATTTCTTAGAATAATGGAAGAAAGAACTGAGCAAGGTCAAGGGCTAGATATAAGCATAAGGGCGGAGAGATTTGTCAATAGTATAGTAAGTGTATTGGATACTGTAGCACCTAAGAAAAAGTTTAAGATTCCGAAAATATGGGAAGGGAAAATGTGGTATTCAGATGAAATTAGAATGGCAGCAGATAGAAGGGATGAGGCTCACAGTAGAGCAATAAACTCAGGTAAAGAACAGGACTGGGAATTTTTCAGAAATGAAAGAAATGCAGTAGTTAAACTTATCAGGGCAAAAAAGAAAGAATACTATGAGAATATGATAGATAATAATAGGAGTGATCCTACAAAAATGTGGAAAACTTTAAAAGAATTAATTAAAGGTGAGCAAAGGGGTTCAGAGAACATCGATAATGTAGATTTTGAAATATTAGGAGACATAGAAGGATGCAATATAGCTGATAAATTTAATATATATTATGTAAAAAGTATTAGCAACATTGTGCAATCTATTAGTGATAAGGGGATAGAAGGCACGGGTAGGAGACCTATTTATGTAATTGAGAATAAGGGAATTATGGAAAATTTTGAGCCAATTAGTGCAAGTGATTTGGAACAAATTGTTAGGGAACTACCACGAAAGAACGGAACAGAGGAAGGGATAAGTAGTGATATACTGAAAATGGTGCTACATGTGATAAAAGATGAGTTTGTAGGAGTAATAAATGATTCGCTTAGGACAGGTAAATTTCCGGAAGGATGGAAAACATCCACGATAATACCGATACCATAGGTAAACAAACCAAAAAAAGCGAGCGAGTATAGACCGATTAATATGTTACCGATATATGAAAAAGTATTAGAGTTAGTTGTAAAAAAACAGTTGGAAAAATTTCTAGATGACAATGAAATAATAACCGAATACCAATCGGGATTTAGGAAACAGCAGTCGTGTGAGACAGCAATTCAAAGTTTTATCGAAGAATGGAAGTTGATAATTGAGGAGAAAAAAATGGTGGGGGTGTTATTCCTGGATCTCAGGAGAGCGTTTGAGACAATAGATAGGGTAAGATTAGTGGAAAAATTATATCAGTATGGAATAAGAGGAGTGGTACTGGAATGGATAAGATCGTATTTAAGTAATAGAAAGCAGCAAGTTAGATTCAATGATATGTGTTCTAAAATAATTGAGACAGTATATGGCGTGCCACAGGGATCAGTATTAGGACCTCTATTGTTTATTTTGTATATAAATGATATAGTTAAAGTCTGTCCGGAGGGAAGTATATTTAGATTATTTGCAGATGACACGACCGCAAGTGTAACAGGAGAAAGTTGTGAGAAAATAGAAATAAAACTAAATATGGTGCTCGGTATACTTGAAGAATAAATGAATGTGAATATGTTAAAAATGAATGCAGATAAGACCAAATATATGATAGTTAGAAGTATAAGGAAAGAAATAAAAACAGACATAATAGTAAAAAGTTTGAATGGAACTATAATTGAGCGTGTCGAGATAACGAAACATCTGGGTGTAATGATCGATAGTAAACTCCGTTGGGAGAATCACTGTGATTATATGTTTAAAAAAATAGGAAAAAAAGTGAGTTTTCTGAACAGAATAGGAAATGATATATCGGCGTACACTCGATGTACTGTGTATAAGTCTATCATAGCACCTCACTTTGAGTATTGTGCAACGTTATTAATTGGTATGGGTGACACATTACTGAATAGGCTACAAGTTGCGCAAAATCGAGCTATGAGGGTTATACTTCAATGTGATCGACGTACCAAGGTAGACCTGATGCTGCAAGCACTCCAGTTTATGAATATAAAACAGAGATTATTATATAATGTATGTATTTTTATTTTTAAAATAATAAGAGGAATAATGCCTAGACAATTAGGTAACAAAATAGAAATAGTAGGTGATGTGAGTAACAGACAAACAAGACAGGCTGAGAATATTGTGGTGCGGTTTCGTAGAACGAGGAGCGGACAAAAGAGTCTATTCTATGAAGGTCTAAATATGTATAACGCCCTACCATTTGATATAAGGCAATGCGAGAGGATCGAACAATTTAAGCGGAAGTTAAAAGTATATATTATACCTCATGTAGAGGAATTATTGTAAGATTTTGTGTTGTAAAAAATAGCCGAGAAGGCTAATAAAGATCAATTCATTCATTCTCTCTCTCTCTCCCCCCTTCCTCCCTCCCTCCCTCTCCCTCTCCTTCCCTCCCTCTCCCTCCCTCTCCCTCTCCCTCTCCCTCTCTCTTTCTCTCCCTCTCTTTCTCCTCCTCCTCCTCCCCTTTCCCTCTCCCTCTCCTTCTCCCTCTTCCTCTCCCTTCCCCTTCCCTTCACTTTCCCCCTCCTTCTCTCCCTCTCCTTCTCCCTCCCTCTCTTCCCCTCTCCCCTTTTCCCTCTCCCTCTCCCCTCCTTACCCTCTCCCTCTCCCTCTCTCCCCTCTTCCTTTTTCCCTCTCCCTCTCCCTCCCCCTCTTCCTCTCCCACCTTTTCTTCATCTCCCTCCCCCCTCCCCCTCCCTCTCCCTTCCCTGCCCCCTCCCCTCACTTTTCCTCTTTTTCTCCCCCTTTCCCTCCCAAGATTATTGCGGAAGAAATGGAAAGTCAAAATAGAGAAATAACGTTTGCACGAGCCGCACGCGCGTACGCGAAACGGCAGTAACACCGTATAATCGTGCCGGCGATATACTGAATTTGAATTGCTTCGTGCTCTTATCTGGAGATTTCGTATCCCTACATCGTGTTACCACCGCTACCGGAAAAGAAGGTTCTCTACGCTTGGCAGAAAGTGACGACTGACACGTTCGATCCCGACTTCGTTGATCGCAGAAGAGCTGGACTCGAGGTACGTTTTCGATTTGCAATTATAACAATATCGTGCGATGAATGTTGTACCCAATTATAACCTCAAATGAAGTTGTGCACGTTGCTAGTAACGCTGTCTAAAAATTTGCGTGAAAGATATATATATCTTGATATATAATCATATTAACATATTATTTTTAGACGTAGTTGTTGATAAAAAATTAGATGGTGACTTAATTTTGGGAGATATAGGTCAAGGATTGCCATTTAAAGCTGGTACGTTTGATGGGGCTGTCAGTACTTCTGCGCTTCAGTGGTTGTGCTATGCAAGCAAAACTTCACACAATCCTACAAAACGTTTATATCGTTTCTTCTCAACGTTGTATGCATGCCGGTCAAGAAGCGCAAGAGCAGTGTTACAATTCTATCCAGAGAACGGTGAACAGGTTGAATTAATCACGGCACAAGCCACAAAAGCTGGCTTTTATGGCGGTGTGGTTGTCGATTTTCCGAATAGCGCAAAAGCAAAGAAAATGTTCTTAGTTTTAATGACCGGAGGAGCTGCTCCGCTTCCAAAGCCACTAGGCGTAGAGAACGAAGATAGACAAACCGTCGCTAATTCAAGAAGATTTGATCCTCTCGTTGTCCGTTATTTTATTATTTTGTATTTGCAATTATTTTAAATATTTCTCTAACTATAATGTTAATATTACGGTAATAATAGACAATATTAATAATAAGAGATCAAAGAATGAGTTCAATATTTTATATTTTGATCATAAGAATGAGTTCAATATTTTATAACTAAGCAGTGGTTGATGTCTGAGGGTACGAATTACGGATTGTAATTCTCGCGAAGATGGTTCCACAGGGATTAATAAGTTTTACGTTATCGTTGATATCTCCATCCATATGTTTGGCTAAGAAATAAAATATTTTAGCACCATAACTTTCTTGCTCACAAAGCTTCTTAGGATATTTGTATTTGTAGAATCCGATAGGTGCATTTCCATAAAACTTTGCTTTTATTGTTGCACTACATGTATCTTGTAATACTCTCTCCGCAGTCTGTAAAAGAATTGATAAAAAACAATTTCAAATCATTTTTTTGTCCCTATTAAGATATTCACATGCAAAACTAGTTGTAGAGAGAAGTTGTAATATATTTATTCGGTTAAAATTGTTATTTTAATTCTTATTCGTTTCTTTATGTTTGAAATGTATATTTATGCAATATACAGGGTGATTCTGAACAACCCCGCGTCCTTGTAAAGACGTAT
>NW_020217161.1:0-9273 GCF_003070985.1 Temnothorax curvispinosus | reverse complement strand
ACCTTAAAAAAGCAGCGCCAAGTTTTTTACAAGAAAAATTTATTTATTTTATTTTAATTAAATATTTTTATTTTATAATGTTACCTCTTTAATTCTTTGTGATTAAAATAATTCTTTGTAATATTATAATAATTTTATCAAGGAGAATTAAAACTACTACCACTTGGGTTGATAGAAAGACTCTCAGGAATACAAAGATACATACCACTTGGGATGAGTTAGGTAACACAATTTTGTTTCATTTTTTAAAAGTAGTTGCAAAATTATTTTTCAAAGTGTATATATTCTCTTTGCAATTGGCGCAATTTAAAGATTTCATATCTTTTTTTGAAATACGTATCACTTAGGTTGAATTAGGTAACGCAATTTTGTGAATTATTTTGTTAGGGAGAAATAAAGCTACTATACATATATCATCACTTGGGTTGAGTTAGGTAACGAAATTTTGTGAATTATTTTGTTACAAAGAAATAAAGCTACTACTATTTTAGATTTTTAGATTTACAACATACATTGCGCGTGTACTTGGCGCCTTTTTTTACCTTTTTTGAAAAAGGTAATTTTGTACTGATATGTTTAACTTCATTTCAGAAAAATTTTATGTTTCTTCTTTTTTCTAAAGAAATGCTGTAATAGAAGTGTGTGGAAGAACAATATTGAAGCAAATTTTTGCAAAGAAAAACTAAATCAACTAAATTGATCAAAGCAATCGTAGACTTCTAATACTTTGTATTTAAAAAATGTGATAAATCGTTAAAATTAAAAAAATTTTAAATTTGCGAGAAGGTAGGGGAGACCGGGGCGGAGTCGTCACTACAATTATCTCGAAATCTGTATGTTGTGTGAACTCGCCATTAATATTGTAAATACTACTTATGGTGCCTATGTAACTAACGGAGTTTAGTGAGATTATATGCCATGTTGTGATTTTCATTAAGGCAAACGTGTTTTCGGAGGTCAAAAGTAAAATTTTTTGCGCGTCGAAAATTTTAAATATTTTAAATATTATTTTTTCTCCGAATTTTGAGATAAGTGATTCTGAAGAGTAATGCACGCTAAATACGAATCCAGTGAAATTTTTTTATTTTCTTTGATTTCTAATATTTCATGAGCGATCAAACTTAAAATCTATGTCCGGGGCGAAGTCATCACCAAGTCATATCATGGAGGCTTCGGGCGAAAATGAAAGTCAAAGAAGCAGCAGTGGTCGAATTCCGGCGAGGACTTGGATAATATGTGCTGCGTGTGCTCAGAGATGACAGAATAGAGCTGACGAGAAACAGTGCTTTTTGTGCGAGCGTACGGTACATAAGTTTGTGAGCTTTTCTTGTAATTATTTTCCGCCATCGTGTTTTTAATTAATGTTTCCATTTTTCTATTAAAAAATAATTAATAAAATGTATCCTATCATTTTTCATGATCGGAATTATGAATTTTCATTTAAAATTCAGTCCGAGAATAAAGTGACGACTCCGCCCCGGCAATTTTGACATTTCAATTTTTGCACCTTTGTCGTTTTCACTCTATACCAGTTGAACAAAGCGACCGACGTAGATTAAAAATGTCCTTATAAATTTTGTAGCTAAGGGTTCACTCTTTACAATGGTATACCACGTTTTACTAAAATTATTTGTTTTGTTGTTAAAAATTGGCACCAAAAAAATAGTGACGATTTCGCCCCGGTTTCCCCTAATTATTTCACTTGTTTTAAATCTCGAGATTGTTGATGATATCGCGATATAAAGATTTTATTTCACTGTCAGAAATTTAATGCCCCTTGGACAAATCCATTTCCTATTCACTTTTTAGACTAATATAATTAATTAGGATTAATCTAACAAGAAAATTCTGGTAAATGTTTAGATTAAGGGCGACCTTACCGATTTCAATGGCATTGACATATATTGTTAAGGACATGGCTCTGACTAACTTGCAAAAAGGTTTAGCCACCAGTCGTTGTTTATTACAAAGTTATTATGTTATTAACAAGTGTAACTGAAAAATATAACAGTTTGTGTCAATCCTAAGGGATGTAATTTGCTGATATATAATACATATGTGTGTATAGACAGTACACATATTCAGCAAATTACTTCCCTTAGCACTGACACAAACTATTATATTTCTTAAACTATTTTGCTCATAACTTTTTAATAAACAACAAGTGACGGCTAAAACTTTTTGCAAGTTCGTCAGAGCCATGTCTTTGACAATATATGTCAAGGTCATTGAAATCACCCTTAATCTGGACATTTACCAAAATCCTTATTATCGTTATATATTGTATATACATATAATCTGGCGAAGTAAAAGTTTCGATTTATTATACACCTGATTTGGTTTATTATACACCGTTGACCTAAAAGGTGTATAGATATTGATCTTATTATTGTTTATTCACCTTAATACTGGTTTTTGCGATAAATATTATACCATATATTTTAGTGATCGAATTAGTTTAGACGACCGCACGGAATGTAGGAAGGTCCACGGTCAAATCCTGACTTAAGTGATATTTTTTGCAATAAATTCTTTACCAGTGATTTTAAAGAGAAAGTTTGTATAATGTACATATAGCATCAAAGTTACATCGATTGAGAAGGACCAAAATCTATCGTTGAAGTATCGTGACGATTATAATTAATAAAAATAACCAGTTAGGTCAAATAAGAAATTCTTGTCATTAAATCATTTACTGATAACGAAGTAAAAGTTTCTAATTTTGTTAAGCTAACTAATAAGAAGAATTTATTACTCTAAGATGTTAACGATAATAATCCAAAGTTAAATAACGAAATTACTTACTCAATCCAATAATTAGTCATTCAAACTAATTTAATGTTTTCTTAAGATTTTGCGAGCTAACTATGAATATTTATAATTTAACATATGTTTCTACAAGAATTATGCGATTTCTATGTATTTTTATTTATAGTTATAGCTTTATAGTATTTGCATGTTACATACATTTTTAATAAAAGTTCCATAATAAATAATAAATAACTTTTCTCTCTCTCTCTCTCTCTCTCTCTCTCTCTCTCTCTCTCTCTCTCTCTCTCTCTCTCTCTCTTTAAACGATAAAGTTGCGTTGCTAGAAAAATCGCGAACAAACTCTCGCATCCTTGATTTCGTCCAAGTTGAAATAGAAGCGAGCAAACAACAAGAAAGATTGATTGCTAGTGATTCTTTACGTATCTCCATACGAAATAATACAGAAGATTTTCAATAACATATGATATATAAGTTGGTATTTTGTATCGAAAACTAACACAATTTTTTCTTGACACAAGAGTAGAAATATAAAATTCCTAGTTTTAGAAATATACGATATATTTGATAATATTGGAATTCATTCATTCGCGATTTCATTTTACCCCTTCGATTAATGTATTAAAGGTTTCTTAGTTAAAATAATTTGTATATGAATTTGTATATGAAATGCATATAAAATTATGTGCAAATATGCTCGATCGCACAATTAAAAGAATCTAATAACTATTGCAAAAATATTGTAAATATTCAATCTTAAAAAAAAACGGTATTAATTAAATTTCTTTAATTCTATTGATTAATTAAATAAAAATAATAAGTTTCTAACTAGTAATCGATTGAAAAAAGAAAAAAGGTTTAACAAATTGCGCGATTTAAGAATGCAAATGTATAAGAAGATTTTCTATTCCAACAGAAAGAATTTTTAGATACATTTTAATAAAATCTTAAATTGATGATACTCACTAAGATATTTATTTAACGTTAAAAATTCAAGAGCTGTGCGCAGAAATATAATATTGAATTAAATTTTGATAAAAAAGTTATTTCTTTTTGTATTTCTTAGTTTTTTATAAGATAAAAATCCATCGCGATGGTTTTCAATCTGATCTCGTATAAAGTGTATTTATTATTATGCGGCATGCCCGGGCATGCAAAGGGGAGAGATGCGAGATATGCGTGCAAAATTAAAAACTGACGCGTATTTGAAATATCTTCTCACGCTATATGTTTTTTTAAATATACAAATATAAGGCATTTTATTAATACATACCACGCAGTACGTAACTTTGTTCAGTTTCCATTTCGCAACATAATAATGAGTACAAGTACGAAACAAGTATGAAAAAATTATGAACAATAATAGGTTTAATTAGTTGTTAACAATCGAAGGCTCATGTGAAAAAGTTCCACACATATTGGATGTAACCGTATTGGAAAGCATATGCGTAGGGCTGAAGAAAGGTGAACGCTATAATAAAGACAATACGCCGGATATGGCGATCGTATCTTCTTTTGTACAGCTCAGATAATTTAAGAAGAAACTAGGATATTCATAAATTTCTAAAATAAAAATAGAACAACTAGCACCGTCTATCGAGCTTACACAATTTATTATTAAAATGCTATATAGAAAAGAAAATATTATTTTGATAAATATAATGAAATATTGTTTTTTTGAATATTATTTATTAACTACTATATTTTTATTTGACATAGAATTGAATAAAGAAGTTTTATATTATAATCATTAATATCCATTTCTACCAATATATGTAGATTAACTTTAACTTACTTTTTATCTTTTTCTAATTTTTTGAATTAAAAGAAGATAAAAAGTAAGTTAAACCGAGATTAAAGTAATCTGCATTGATAGAAATGTTAACATAAGACCGTATTTGTTTTAAAATTGAGCACATACAATATTTCTGCAATATTTGTTAGATATTTTGTTTATGCGCTCGAGCTTTTGCGTATACATCTTTATATAGTCCGCCGACAAATATTTATACCAAGAAACCTTTAATGCTCAAGTAAAAAAAAATTGGATGTACTCAAGGATTCTTCGTATATTTTTAACACTAGAACTACCAAGAGGGTCAAAATGACTTTTTTAACAATTTTAAAAATAATTATTATTTATTTTTAAAACATCACAATTTCTGTTTCTCTGACTTCTATTGAAATATACAGATAATTAATTTTATGAATTTGTTTTCTCTTTTTTTTATTTTGTCCTCTTCGGTAGAAATAAATATAGGTTAATCTTCGGTAGTTCTAGTGTTTAATGCGTCAGAATCAGAAAAATCGTGTATTCAAATATGTATATTCGAATAATAAATCTGGTCGTTCGGATATCTACAATCTCAAGAAGGGGACGTCTCGTTCGATTTCCTAAATCGTGTTAAATTTCTCAAAGCTCGCTAGTGGATCACTCGTTGAGGGTCGTTGTAAACGAAGCCCTATCCTCCCTTCTTGTTTCATTGAAACAGCGCACGTCTCGCGAGTGATAAATATCCCTCCAAGGATGATGATACGCAGTTTGCGCGAAGAAGGAATAGACTTCCTTCACTTCGATGCGTAAAATGCGCAACGTCATAATGATGCGTTTCAAATAAGCGTGGAACGATCGTGGACGTAATGCTGTTACGCGCTATTTTAACAAAAATCGCATTTAGTTACGCGCTGTTGCTCAAGTAGACGCTAATTGCTCGAGAGAGAATTCGATCGGCGGCATTAGTTCCTCATTAGCAAGAGAATTGAGTTCAAGGTGCGATAGACTATACTACGTCAGCGTAGTTCAATCGCCTGAATGCGATCGTTATCAATATGATTTTATCTGCTACATAATATTGTATTATGTTCACTTTCGTAGGTTCTTTTCACAATAACAGAACAGTTCAATTTAATAAATCTTTATAGCTTTTATTTTTCTTTTGCAATCAGATTATTAGGTATCTTTATTTTCGCTTGAAATGGAACTACCACAAAAAAATATAGCAATATATTGATCAGGAAGATTGTATTTTATAATTTCTTTTCCTTTCTCATTCTTTTGTTAGACATTATTTAATTAAATTAAATTATTAATAAATTAATTTTATTTATTATTTATTTATATATTATTTAATTTAATTATTATATGTTTCATCTTTTATGTTAGTGACGCGTTATATATACATGAAAAGTATGTTCAATTTTTTAAATATTTTCCGCTATTTTCCGACCAATCTTTTTTCCCCATCGTTTCGAAAAGTCATAGTTTTGATAAAATCAAGAATACACCCAATTAGGCTTGCGTAAGCCGTTTACCCCTATGAAGAGATAAATTGCGATTCGAATGCCTTTGTATGTTTACGACAATCCATACAAAACCCGAGTCAATGCTTTTGTTTATTGGAGGTAGGACCGAAGGGAAAATGAGTTATATGGATAAGCGGTACGTATCTTAGGCCTTTTTCAGATAATCACAGGTCATGATTGATTAAAATTACGTTACTTGTATTCTTGTCACCCTTGAGGGTGTCATTTATCACCCACGTACGTTCGTCGACTTGTACAACTTAAATTACACTTAAGGACACACCGTGCAATATCGTAATAAGTAATCCGAAAGAGACTTACAGGAACCTCCCACGTGCGATCGTGTGTACGAGTTTACACAATCTGCCAATTGATTTGCAGTTGCTTTGACATAATGCATCAATATTCTTTACTAAAAATTTTTTGTTCTTAATTTCTTCTTATTTTAATTTATTTGACGCGAGAAATTTTTAATATTGTTATATAAAGCACTACACTATTTACATGAATATGTTTTATGCACTTGCCGAGACAATTAGTAGATATAATTAAACTACTTCAAATATCAAAAAATAAAACTCAAAGTGTACGTGGAAATCATAAATAGAATCCATGCGGAGTCCTGAGTATATTTTAAGTAATATATAATAATGTAAGAGTAATATAATGTATAATGAAAATATTACGGTAGATGACATTGGTTATATAAATTTATCTAAAAATTTTTCTCTCTCTCTCTCTCTCTCTCTCTCTCTCATATAGGATATGATCATTGCGATGCTTCTTTAAATATCTACAAAATCACATGAATTTCTTCTCACCTTTCAGTGAGTTTTCAAATCATTGCTGTCTGTAACATAAATAGGAGATTATAAATTATCACCGGTTACATTCTGAGATAAAATATACAAATTTTATATAGTTTTTTTTCTTTCAAATCACTTTTGAAGTGCTTGCTCTATTTGTGTGATCATTCAATTAGCCTCTATTATTAAAATATATTTACAGTTTTTCGCAATATCTTGTGTAATGATCAGAAAAATTATGTGGTTTGCTAGGAAATTCTAACAGTTGGTGGAAAAATTCCCTTCGTTTACCGTAACTTTCATATGTGCCATGGATTTGACGCGCAATATCACTGACATGGCACCGGTGTTAGCGTCTCGCTATGATCAACGAACTTGAAAAAGGGTCGATCTCTTTTCATATCCTGCGTCGTACGATGAAATTAGGGTGTCATCCATCACAGCGAATAAGAACTTACGTTGCAAGAACGACACGATAGAAAAGAAAGAATGCGGAAGGAATGAAGGGATAAGAAGAAAGGGATCGTGGCAAATCGTTTGTGCAAAAGCTATCAGTTTTCCCGTTTATCGATCGCTTGCTCGCACGTGCGTGTATGCGATCAATGAGCTCGAAATCCCCTACGTGTCGCGATACGCGCGATAAAAATATTTTCGTTAAATCGTCAGATCGTATCAACAAAATGGGGCAAATGCCTATTTGCTTTTATTTCGCGAAAGCGTGGAAAATATCAGCGAAGCGTTTACTTGCCGGAAGTTACAACATTTGTCTTTATAGAATGTGTTCCGGTCTTTTTTATCACATTATCATTTAATAATCCAGTCATTTTAGCCAACTTAGAATTGATTATTTCTTATCGAACATCTCCAGGTTAATAGTTCTTGGATAATTAACGAGTGAAATTAAAACTGCTCTTGCAATCTAAGGTGTGCAAAAGGTAAGTAAATAATAAAATCATATTCCACAATTAATATAACAAACGTAATTCTAACTAAATTTTTATTTTTGTATAATTGCGAGGATATACATATAATGTCGAAGACCTTGGAAAAGATTAAATAATGGCTTTCCTGAACATTTTTTTTTTTTAATGTATACTTAATTGACTCAAAGTTTGCATTTGTTATTAAAATGTAATGCTGATAAAATGGCAAGAAGAAAATCCATGTAAATAAGAAACATATATAAAAAAGCTGCAAAGTATTAATAAAAATATATTTTATGAATTTCTTATGTATGTATGTACATCGAATAAAATATGTGTGTTTTCACTTCACGTTTCTTCTTTAAAACAAATGGTTTTGCTCTCTTTTGCTAACAATGGGTTTATTTTATTTTTATTGAAAAATGGCTTATCTGAAACCACCTATTGAATCCACCTGGCATATTTCAATGGGAATTAGACTGCTGCTGTCCGTTTTAGCGAGTAAACGATTGCGGAACTTCTTCATGCGTGTAATAAGTACAAATGTATCTAATTTATTTGCCAACTTAATTCCAGGAGGGTAAAGAGGCTTTTTAAGGATATATTTTATATTGATATACAGTACTTAATTCGATTCCTGAAACTAAAACTTGTTTTTATACTCAGTTCATGCAATGAAAAGCATGAATAGAAAAGCAAACGTATTTTTTGAGGAAATTTAATATTTTGCTCTCGTGATGATTATATACATATAATTTGATCGTTATCTTGAATTTTATGTAAAAATATGGGTAAATATACCGAATAGACCTCGTATCGCACTGCAAGCACGGAGTGGGGCGGATCTCGTTTTTTGCGTGGAAAGTGCAAACCTATGTAAAAATTACATTCCATTTATAAAACTTGTTTTGTTAATAATTTTTTAATGAAGAACAAGCGACGACTAAAACCTTCTGAAAATTTCAGGACGGTGACCTCCATCATATATGTATGTCAAGGTCAAGAACATAGGAGTTGGGTCCCCTATTCGGTATATTTATCAAATTATGTATATAATCTATTATCATAAATTATAGAGGAGGAAGTGGGGTAAAATGGATTTTTAAGCAAGACAAATTATTTCGTTTGCATTATTTAAAACAAATATTTAAAATTTTACATTTAAAAATTTCTATATTTTTTACAAAACTTAAATCTAATCTATTTTACCGAGTAGATGGAGATTATTTCATGGGATAAAATGGATTAAAAGAAGTAAATTAATTGATTTATTCGAAATTGAAACTTTGTATTATATATAAAGTATTTTCCAATATATAGAAACAAATAGTAATGTAATATCTAATTAATGCATAAAAAATTATAAAATCATGAAATTAAAGGGTAATTATGCAGTATAGGGGACCACTCTCCGATAACCTTGATCTTGACATATGTTGTCAAGGTCACCCTTCTGAGTGACCTTCAGAAGG
>NW_020217160.1:4489-4561 GCF_003070985.1 Temnothorax curvispinosus | reverse complement strand
CTGGCTCTTGAGTCACCTTCCGCACTGTGTGTGTGTGTGTGTGTGTGTGTGTGTGTGTGTGTGTGTGTGTGT
>NW_020217160.1:1612-4479 GCF_003070985.1 Temnothorax curvispinosus | reverse complement strand
GTGTGTGTGTGTGTGTGTGTGTGTGTGTGTGTGTGTGTGTGTGTGTGACACAACATTGATTGTCTTTTTATTGTTACACTTATTGTTACACTTATTGTTACACTTATTGTTAATCTCTTAGCAGTATAGGTCTCTTAATTTTAGATAATATACACTTAAAATATTTCTCCAGGCACTTCCATTTCTTCAGGCACATATATTTCCATCTTGATAAAAAGAGAACGTTTCTCTTACGAGGATGAACCAATTTATTTGGAGATCGAGAAAATCTTGATGCGATCGAAGATCGGCGATTCCGATCTCGCGACGGAATAGACATCGCACTACGTCGACTCTCCTCTTATACAATCTGCTACAGTTTCTCATCTGCGGTTCGCTGATTTTTACAATCTTGAATTTAGAATTACGTATCGGTTTGCAAAGTTTTGCGTACTCGCTCATATCGGTGGGCTTTGATATACAGCTTTTAAGATGGCGAACCAATTGTTGTATAAACCGCACAATCTAGCACACTAACTGACTCTCACCAACCGTCCTCGATGGCGAACCAATTGTTGTATAAACCATACGATCAAGCACACCAACCGACTCTCACTTCTAGTCCTCGACTACTGAACGTACCTTCAAATTCATCTTACTACATCTCACTATTGTCACATCGTTTGTTTATCATATCTAATTTCATCTCAGTAGCCGTACGGATGCGCCTGCCAAAAAATATGCGATGTGCAGTTTTGCACGTGTGCTATGAAGTCACCGCGAGACACACATGTTCTCGAAAACGATATCGCGCCATTGACTTTCGGTGATTTAATCTGTAAAACTGCTATTGAACCGCGATCAAACAGCTATCAATCAGCTATTAAACCGCTATGAAACAGCTATCAAACAGCTATTGAACCGCTATGAAACAGCTAAAAACAGCTATCAAACAGCTATGAAACAGCTATTGAATCGTTATGAAACAGCTAATAACAGTTAAAACAGCTATCAAACAGCTACTGAACCGCTATGAAACAGCTAAAAACAGCTATTAATCAGATCTTGAACAGCTATCAAACAACTAAAACAGCTATCTGTATAACTGCGATCTGTATAACTGCTATTGAACCGCTATCAAACTTCTTTTAAACAACTAAAAACAGTTAAAACAGCCATCAAACAACTAAAAACGACTAAAAAACAGCTAAAAACAGCTAAAACATCTATATTATACTACAAAGTATGTAGGAAAAAGAAATAAAACATTTGTATATACATATATAGTTTATTTCAAAAAATTATAATTTTTTCTGGTGTCGCGACCACCAGTTAAATATTTTTAATACATTTTGTAATGCGCAATTCTTAACATGTTTTCCGCATCTTACAGTATTAGTAACATCTAGATTATTTAAAGATTTGATATCTTCGTAATCTGCATCCAGTCTCAATTTTTAGATGTTTTCTCGCTTTATTCTCAAGCTGATCCACCAGCCATTCTCGTTTCTGGCATCCCTTGACGTACACAAGAGTCGACGTCTCGTCCTCTCCAAGTACAGCCGATGTAATTAGATGTTTCGCCATGTTGTAGGGCACGTTTCCGTCATCCCATCGTAGTCCATGGTGATTCGCAATCAACCAGAAAGCGCATGATCTGTCGGATTTCGTGAGGAGACTCCATGGCATGGGACATGTAAAAATGTAATGCGCCAAAACGGTCCCGTTTCTCAGAACCGCCACCTCCTTTACGACAAATTTCATCCCGACGGTGAATCCCTGCAGATCGACAAACGTCGGTACGATCATGACGAAACGACGGAGCAATCTGTATCTTATCGCGGTACATCTGTATCTTATATCGCAATATTTGCTGATATTGCAATTTACATGAGTTTGCGCACTACATTAGACAGCGGGCAGTATTCGATTACACGATCATGCAAGATGAGACAATAGGCGGTAGTATTTGCAGGTACATTTTCTTTACAACCAAATTCTATTCGCACATCCACGGTGGCGCTCTTGACAGATTCGTTTTGTCGCGAGCAATCGATGACAACAAAAAGTCCTTCCATCAGGAATGTATACAAGCTGCAAAGCGTATCGAAGGAATCGTATCCGTAATAAGTTTTACAAAAACGCGCATACATATAAAAAAGAACGGCGTATCGATTTTTACCAAAATCCAGATTCATGTCATCGTACGGATAAAATTCGGAGTTTAGATAAAGTTTCACATTGGTCAAGTTACAGTCATCAAATACGCTAACATTTTGAGACATAATATTTTTGCGGCCGGTCTGCAGCGCAAAGATAACGTACCGCGGCTTCTCCAGCTGAGTCGCCGTTTTGACGGCCCACGAATGCTTGGTCGTGCTCTGCAACATGGGATACTCATACAGATCCCACGAACGGAAACTGTCACTAAGATGTCGCCCGCTTTCCAAGGCCCGTAGCATAGATAGCTTATTGACCTCGTTTAACGTAACGTGAGGCATTCGCCACTGTATTTTAAACAATTCGATTTCCGGCTCCGTCGCAGGATTTCCTACAATGCAATTGTTATCGCTACGCGCTCGTATCAAAATTAATTCGTGACGAGCGTTAACAACCACGCGTTTGTAATCCTCGCAAAAGCCCAGCAACAACTTGAGCGGTACGCAAAAGTTGAAGTATCCTTCCGGTATGTTTGATGTAACGTCCCAGCCAGCATTCCGCATGAGTTGAGAATCATTATACGATAGCGATACGTAGTTCTTGATGGTACTGGTTATGCCAACGTTTCTGTTGCGATCAATCTCCACACTGTTGAGCTCGTATCGAATTTCATCAAACATGAACGCCACGCAATTATTCGCAAGCGTTGTCACAGACTCGTCATTCCT
>NW_020217160.1:0-1512 GCF_003070985.1 Temnothorax curvispinosus | reverse complement strand
GTTATGTCCAAACGTTGTGTTGGCGTACGGATTGTACGTGTGTGTCTCAATCTTGACGACGCTGTCGTCAAAGATCGGTTCACCTCCAATGTTTAAGATATTAGCCATTTCGTACGACGAAACCCAATAATTTCAAAATTCAATGTTCGACGCAGTGAGTTTCTTCTTTGGCGATCGGATTGTCTCTCTAATTTTGTTCCTCGTCTGTTGCACCTGCTCAGCTTCGTTCAGTACGAGCATCTCACGTTATCGCTGTCGTCTTCGTACATGCAGTCTAACGGTGATCTCTTCTCCGCGAAAATCAATCAATCGACCGTCCTGATCCACGACGCGAAGCGTCAAGTCCGAAATGCTCCGTACGATGATCGGAAGGTAAATGATCTGTGCCGGCGTTTCCGATATCTTATATCCTGGTGGCACACTCGGTGAAAACTCGTGTATCGTGTGCACGTACTTGTCGTTGCTGTACGCACCCGCGGTCACGTTACACTCTATGCAAATGATGTTTACGTTGATGATATTTAGCGGAACATCCGATTCGTGCCATTTTCGCGGCTCCAGCACGCGATTCGCTGAAAATCCCAGCAGCGATCCAATGTTGTTCGGTTTTATGAAATTTATCCGATAAGCGCACTTGATCTCGCTCTTCATCGTAATTGTTATTAGCATGAATAATAATCAATGGGTGCGGTTCATCTTCGTTTGTCGAGACATTATTGGATTGGTCCCATAAAAGAGCGCGTTTCAGATACATGTCTATATCACGCAGTTCGTACGATCGTCGTCATAGTAGAATTTATTGTTCGATGAATTTACATTCGGTATCGTGTGATAGGTTTCAAAATCTGTTAGACCGAACTCGTAATCGCCGATCTCCCCCGAATAACAGTGACGTCATTCCGCCGAGCGAGGCGCTCCCGAATTCTATTTTTATCTTTGATGACGTGGCGTGCGACAAGCAGGATACGATAAGAGAATACTTTGCAATGGGCCGGCACGCGGACGTTGACTCTTTCTACCTTTGTCGTACGCGAAGATACCGAAGCATCTTATACGCGACAACGCAAATTTATTGATTCTGTTTAAACAGGATGGTACCAATCTGAAACACATATACGACGATCACGTAAACATAGATATGTCTTACGATGATTTCAGTAAATTGTGTCATACGTGTTGGCAACAAAAGTACGGATTCGTGGTGATAGACAAGGACAGCGCGATTTCGAATGGTCGATACTGAAAAGGATTTAACAACTTTGCGATACCGAAACGTGGTTAGTTGTTGTCGACGCGTCGATTGAACAACGTTAGCGCAACATGGACAGCAGCGAGGAGATTAGAAAGCGCGAGAGGATAGCAAATCAAATTGCAAAAACGAGCAATTCGATTCGCAAAAAGTATCACGCCTTGAAAACTGGTAAAGTGGAGGAAGATATCGCGTTGGAGAGACACTTTAAGCCCATCATCGAGCCTCTAAGGCAGATTGCCGAAAACACCGTTGCTGGCAAA
>NW_020217159.1:0-6840 GCF_003070985.1 Temnothorax curvispinosus | reverse complement strand
AGTATTATCAATAGAGATTATATATATTATAACATAATATTATTAAATACAATATTTATAAATTGATTAACGTATTTTACTTATTAATTTACTTTAATATACTGTTTTTACATTTTATTTATTCTTGTATTCTTGTCCATGATTTTATGTATATTTATTGATTATATATATTTATTGATTATGTATATTTATTGACTATCAATTGATTATTTTATGGCTGAATACTTTGTAAGTCAAAGCGTACTTAACGATTTTATTATGTGACAAATATATTTATAATTATTATTAATTTGATATCCTTTTTTGCTCATCTTCTTGGTCATATTTTGTAAATACGAGCTAATTCTTTGAATTTAAATCATTTTAATATGTTTAGCAAAAAACATGTCTAATTTGGTGTCTTGAAAAATATTGATTGACATTTGCTAACTACCCTAAAATATAAAATTCACGGTAAATTATGTAATTGCAAATAAAAAATTTTGTATGCATATGTAACTATAAAAATTGATTTATTAGATATATTCTAATTGTGTGTGTGTGTATGCTATAAAGACAATTCTTTAAAACAGCATGTATGTGATAATAAAAAATATTTAATAAATTTTAATTAAATTGATAGTATCTAATCTAATAAAAATATTAGATAATTTGCATTTTTCTCATTATTGCAGTCTCAAAATCTAAGTCGCATCGGAAGATTAAATGTTAAAGATACTGTAAGAAGAATAATGTATCGTGTTTTCACCAATGAAGTTGGCATGTGTTATTCCTGGGAAGGAGCTAAAAAGAAAAAAGCTTTCAAAAATTTGACTATTGCAACTACTATTTTTTGTAAGTTTTATTAATTTCTGTTATATTACTATTATTAAATAGTTTTTATTAAGTTTTCTGATGTCACGGATATTATTACTAATAATAAAGATTTGGAAATTAAGGCTCCTGGGTACTCGCTGCTTCTATCCTTATTGTTTGATGACGTCAGAAGCGGAATATTTTCGAAATGTGCTGAAGCAATCTAAAGTGTTATTTTATGAAAATATCTTTTTATTTGGAAATTGCACGCAAGGATTCTCAACGTGTTATTTCTTGTATCTGATGTCATCAAACAAGGATAGAAGCGGCGAGTACCTAGAAGCCTTAAGATGTGTTTGCTAATTTGTGAATATTTTATAGCTGCCGTACGACATAACAAAAATACTCAGAACTGCACAGATTTGGAAATAATCGATGTTATAAAAGCATGGCTTGTTAGGAGCAAGGATCGTTTTAACAATAATAACAATAAAAATAAAGAAATAGCTGACGAAGGAATAGAATCACTCAATAATGCAGAAAATCCGGATACACAAAGTTCGCAGCGTAAAGATTAATTCAGGAAGCATTTGAAATAAAAAAATATGTATGTTACTGTGCAATATGTAACTTGTCAAAGATATATTTACCGACTTTCTGTAGTTTAGGCAATATTAACATTTAAGATTAATTTTATAAGCATATTTGTTGCAATTCATTATAAGTTTAATTTGATTTAAAATTATTAGAAGCTTTGTTTTCCATATTTTATTATACACAACATACACATAGATTTGAAATATATGTATGTTTTCTATAGTTTGTCATAATTATTAATATATAAGGATAACTTTATAAGCATATATATGTTGCAATTTATTATAAGTTTAATTTAAAAGTTATTAGAAGCTTTGTCTTCCATATTTGTAATACGAAACGTACACGTACCTTGTAAACATAAATATATAGTTTTTTTTATGTGTATATGAATAAAATTATATTCTTTTTTAAACTGTAAATTTGTTTTTTTTTATAGGGTATATCATATACAGGGTATACGATATACCCTGTATATACATATGTATATACAGTGTATATCGTATGTATATATGTGATATACGAATATATCCCCAAATATATACATAGATAGTGTAAATCACGTACATTTTATATACACGTGTATATGCAAAAAACCCTCAATGCACATAATTTCGGTAACACTTGCATATTCATTTCACATCCTCTGTATGTATATTGCAGTACAAAAGTATATACTTGGATGTACGTACAGTGTATGTACATAACATATATCCTAATGTTTTATGGGTATATACATAGGTAGTATAAATCATATACGTTTGATGTACATGTGTATATACAGAGGACCTTTAATGTACATCATAGTGGTAACATTTGCACATGCAGTACATATCCCAGATATGTACAGTGCATCACAAAAGTATATACATGATACATGTAATATACATGGATGTATATACAATGTATATATTGAGTATATCCTGATGTTTTGTGGGTACATGATACGTGGATTAATATATTGCGTGTCGTGTTTTTAACTTACATGTAGGAGTTTACGGTTATAAATTTTGCGCGGTCCCCGATGCTCAAAGTCGGATTGTCACGGTGAGCCTTTTTTCGTAAGTAGTGTTTACGTATTAGGGAGCATAATGTGTACCCAATCCTTATTAAAACAAAACAGATGTAAAATTTTTTTTTTATTTTTGAAATGAAGGAGGCTACTTACTCCGTTGGTCGAGCCAAGTACTGAGGGCCACGCAGTCCGGTAAATGTCTCTGTTGTTAGATTTGAAGTTAAGCGAATCCTTAAAAATTTTACTATGTATTAATAAATGCGGTATCTAACACTCTATACAAATTAAAAGTAATTGACCGTCAGGAACGCGAGATAAACACTTTCAATATTTCTTTCATGTATTTTACATATTTTTCTTATGTATTAACGGATACAACTCCTTTTCGTGATTTTCCAGATTCTGTCGAATCTTTTAAACACTTCTTCATAATTTAGCCACATCCCTATACATTTGCGGCATTAATTCACTGGCCTTATTTTGAACTTTTCTATATTCGCAACACTCTGTTTTTATTAACTTCGAGTCTGTGCAAGTCCGTCATTATTGCTTGCCAATGCCGCTTCTGTTCATAGCCCACAGCTGAGCGACGACAAAGCAAATAACAATCTTGGCACAATCGCTGGCGCGGGAACACTCGCCACACGTATAATGGCTCCATCCCGACCACACAGGAATACTTATTGAGCGTTTGGTATGTGAGCTGATGGTCCTTCGGCAGGACCTCGTCCGCCCCCAGTCCGTCCCTAATTTCCACTGGTGGAATTGACGGTCTCATTTTCTGTAAAAAAGAATTTATATTATTAAATTAAAAATTAATAAAATATTTTATTATTTTATAAAATAAAATATTATTTTCTCTTTTACCTTTATCCGTAATCTTCAATGTAAATCAAACACTTCTTCAATGTCTTCTCTTTCGGAAAAACTTTGGTCCTTCTCGTATAAGATGTGACTGAAGAATGGTTCGCTCACCAAGATGCAGATTCTTCATACTCACAGCAAGAGATACGTATACATTTTTATGCTTATTATATAACATATTTGTTTATAAATTTTATTGGCCAATGTGAGACGATATTTGGAATACAGGTCTTTTTATCCCCGGTCATCTGATTCCACCAAAATATACCCTGGACAATTGATCCCACGGCAAATTATAATGCGACTGAGTAATCCCCACTTCCACACAAAATGCAACGTATCACCACACAATCAGTTCTAACTCGCTGGCACTCAGTTCGGATCATTCCTCTGCATCATGCCTGTTCAAAATCGAAATCGAACAGCTTAATCCCGCAATAATGTTACATACAAATTTCTCTTGGAAATTCCCTTAAATTTTCTAGAATAAACCGCTAACGTCTCTGGATGTCGATAGCCGATTGGCCCCACAAATTTTTCGAAACGTGAACGGGGGTTCGGAGTTCGAGGTGATAAAGCTCCGGACCTCCGCGCGCGGGGCGCGCTGCTCCGCACACGTTTCTTCGCACATCAACACTAATTTCTTGCAATAAATCCCGCGGCCTGAGTAATTCCGTTGTTCGTAAGTAATGCTCAAATTCACAACTCGAAGCAAGCCAATGTTAATAGAAAAAGTATATTGCTGTACAATTCATCGTCAGAGTGCAGAAAAAGTGATATGGAAATGTGTGTTATACAAAAAGAAATCATGCTGCGGCCGCTGCCATACCACCTCCAATAAGCGCACAGGTAAAATCAAAATTAAAATACAAAAAGTAAAATAATAAAATCAATAATTTGAAATTCATTATACATTTTTGCACTTTAGGAAAAGTGCTCGAAGAAAGTACACATAACCACTCGCCAGATGCAGCTAAAATTGCGACTAAGCGTATGGTGGCATTGGCAAAGACAAAAGCGACTCAAAGTGTGAAATCGACCAGCAGCATTATCGCATCGATAGTTGCTAAAGCCGACGCAGCGAAAACCACAAAACGAAAAACACAGAGATCACGATGCGCGCCTTGAGTAGTAAACACATACACGCAGAAAATTTTTCTCGAAAATATAAGTATACACGAACAAAATAAATACCATACTAATCTTGCACGGCTAGGATATGGTCATAATATGAAAAAGATTTCAAGAAAGTATAGGAAAATTTAGAGAGCAAAGAATAAAACTAATAAACTATACGCAGAAGTAAATATTTCCATCAAGTATGGGACTTTCGAGAGCGCGTTTTACTTTGTTAATTTAAAGACGGATGATTTAATTATATCTTATCCGATTGTATCTTATCTCGAAATATGGCTGATGAACAAAAAACGAGACGTCTGTTGTCAAAAACATAAGTTGCCGTTATAGGCTGTGGTCAGGTGTCCGCCACGAGCGAACTTAAGAACGCTGTAGGGACCGTGCCGAGCTGCCCTAGATATAAAATGTTGATTAAGATGTTGAATCTTAATCACGCGAGAATATACCGGCGATGCGCCGCGTAGCGGGCGCGAGTCGAATCCTCTCGCCGCGCGAGCCCGCCAACGCTCAATCAACAACAACATACTAGTATGGGACTTTTTTACTGTTCTCATATTTCCTTGTTAGTATGGCAAATTTATTTACCTTTAGGTTACAAGCTGTATCTGATTAAACTATTACTTTTCTATTGTCATATATTAATTTCCGGTTGAATACGCGTATATCTTACTGGTACGTAGCAAATCTAGTAAATTTTATTAGGAGTATTCTAAATTATTCAAGAAAAATTTTCTGCGTGTACCTATGCTATAATCGTGAAATACTTACAAGGAAACGGTCGGAAATGTCCCTCACCGATTTGGATGGGTTTTGGATATGTTATAGAGCATAAAAAAATATTAGATTCGTATTTTTTTTAGCTGTTTATCTCGACGTTTAGGGGTTAAAACAACCCCTCAAAAATTAACGGATTTTATAGTTTTTAGCGAATATCTTCGAAAATGTAAGGCGTATGAAAAAAAGTTTTGTACAAAAGGTTTATGGATTTTTGTGCTCTTTACATTATGGCGTAATCACATTTTTCAAATATGTCAAATTTTTTTAATTTACCCCTCCCCCTTATTTATTATTTTTGCAAAATATAACAATTTTTACAACGCAAAAATTTAAAAGCGTTGAATGCCAAATACATCCATGTATATTTTTATTATGATACCATTATTCGATTTTGGGGAAGACGAGATGATATGTGGTATAGGCGTCGCGCTTTTGGTAGGTGTTGCGTTATTTCTGTTCAGTTGCGCTGTACGCTTAAAAATTTCCATTTGTGCATATTTTCTCATACTACCTAAGTCGTCTACAGACGATTCCGAGTCTCGACATCAAACTCGCAAAACTCATGTTCGACCGTTAGACGTCGTGCCGTCGTAAGCGATGAGATTCCGACGACGGGCAGAGGCGCCGTACGGCAAACCGGGCTCGTGCGACGACCAGCCCGCGAGAACCGGCCGCCTAGTAATGTGTCACATTGTTTTGAGCCTTTCGACTCACGAGACTCCTAGAGATATCATTGCCACCTTTGACTAGAGAGGATACGGCCTTAGAGACGTTCAGGCATAATCCCACGGATGATAGCTTCGCACCACCGGGCGGCCGCTCGACCGAGTGCGTGAACCAAATGTCCGAACCTGCGGTTCCTCTCATACTGAGCAGGATTACTATCGCAATGACTGGTCATCAGTAGGGTAAAACTAACCTGTCTCACGACAATCGCAATAACGATTGCAATAAGGCATCTGGATCGCCGGTCCTCCCCTTGCATTACATTTGCATACGAGGTAGTGCTGTACGAGCGGCACGCTTTCTCGCCACAACAAAGGGAGCCAACCGAAGCGTATCTGTTTTCTATAATTTTCGTGATCTCGATTGGCAAATAGCAAATGCCTAAGACGCGACAAGGCGGACTCAAACATTGTACTCGTAGACTGAATCGCCTTCTATATACTTCCCCCCCGAACCCAGTGTTGGGAGTCGAATTCGACTACGCGTCGGATCTCGAGTACGAGAAATACTTTATCGCGAATTTTGCTATCACGGCGCCGCCCTTTGCGTCCGCTGGTCTGGTAAGGCACGACCGCGTGGCGTCGCCAGATATATCGTTCGTGATCGGATAGCAGAGCGCTCCACAAAATTGAAACGGGACACAACAATTTGGGCGCCAGGTGTGGAGAAGACCACACCACCTAGTTACTCTCAATAACTCTAAATACTCTCAATACTTTAAATACTCTAAATTACTCCAAATAACGCTAACTCTACTATCGACACAACTCTCAAACACGCTCTTGCTGATCGCGACGGCTCACAGTGGGCATAAAGTCACTTTTTGTGGCAAAAAATCGTTCGACGGCTGAATTCTCAACCGATTGCAATAATTTTTTTTTAAAATACGCGTTATTTACTGTACTATAGCGTAGACTTGCACATTTTTT
>NW_020217158.1:493-1566 GCF_003070985.1 Temnothorax curvispinosus | reverse complement strand
CGTACGCCTATTGGTCGAATTTTCGTTACACTTTTCGTGTCGCATAATCGAACTTACTACCGTGCCAGAAGAAGAATCGTCTCGCCAACGCCGTACGTTTATTGGTCAAATTTTCGTTACACTTTTCGTGTCGCACAATCGAACTTACTACCGTACCAAAGAAGTTTCATTTCGTACGCCTATTGGTCGAATTTTCGTTACACTTTTCGTGTCGCATAATCGAACTTACTACCGTGCCAGAAGAAGAATCGTCTCGCCAACGCCGTACGTTTATTGGTCAAATTTTCGTTACACTTTTCGTGTCGCACAATCGAACTTACTACCGTACCAAAGAAGTTTCACTTCCGTTACACTTTTTCGTGTCGCGAATCGAACTCACTACCGTGCCTAAAGAAGTTTCACTTCAAAAGACAATTTAACATTTTGCTTAGTTTTTTAGAAATAACAATCTGTAATCTTTTTAGTTGTACCTTCAATTTCATAAAACAATCGCAATGTAGCATGGTTAATGCTAATAATGCTGTACATATGTATACCACAGAACAAAATTACAACTTATAAAGAAAAATGTTTTAAAAATCTTCTTGGAACAATGAAATATTATGAAAGAAAAATACAATTTATTGATAGAAAAATAATAACGTTACAGTTAGTATGCAATCAAATTTTTAAAAATAATTTTTTCTGTTTTTTTACAACAATCAGTTTCTTTTATTATTCTACGTATAAAAGTATCAACGTAAACATTAAAAAGTGAATTTAATACTTTACGAGATATTTCATATTTTATATTTGTTCGGAAAGCCAAACCTTTGTCTCGCGCGCCTGACGAATGCGCGCCCGGCCACCACGCGCTTATGGGTGCCGCGATCGACCGCGGCGCGTCGCCGGCTCGCATTTACTCGTACTTAAAGTACGGTCATACGGCAATTTAAGGCGAGCCATGCAAGGACCGTCATTCGAACTAGGTATAATAGGCCGGTATTCTGTCCCGAGGGCTCCGAGGGGGGTGAGGAAAGGGGGGTATTGGATTACGCGGGGGGTGAGGGGAAGGAGGAGGAGGCGGGGTATCG
>NW_020217158.1:0-393 GCF_003070985.1 Temnothorax curvispinosus | reverse complement strand
GATGACTCACCGGGATGACTCACCCGCGCCGCTGGTCCGCGCCGCTGGTCCGCGCCGCGGGTCCGCGCGGGTGGTCCGCGTTTGCGTTCGCCGCGGTCGCGCCGCGGGTCCGCGTGGGGGTCCGCGGTTGCGCCGCGGGGTCCGTCGGGTCACGGGGGCCTCGTTCGCAACGACGCCGCTAGACGGCGCACAATGGGTATAGCGCGCACTGCGTAGAGAGCGTGTTTTGTCGATGACGCATCGAACCTGTCAGGACATGTTTGTCGTAAACAACATTTTTCTAGGAAAAAGGGGTGTTACCACGTAGACTAAACAATTTCGAGCTATTTTTTACGACGCAATACGTAAAAAACAAAGAAAAAAATGACGTCATCGGGACGATGATCGACCCGA
>NW_020217157.1:1770-2195 GCF_003070985.1 Temnothorax curvispinosus | reverse complement strand
TCTCTCTCTCTCCCCCGCTCTGGAAAATTTCGTAACCAATTTCCAAAAAAATACCGATTCCCAAAAAAGATCGGTAACAAAAAACTATACAGTTTATAGCACTCCCGGGAAATTCTACCCCTACTTCATATATAATTTTTTGCGATTCGGTCAATTAATTCCCGAAAAATTTGAAAAATTTCTGATACCGGCTTCCAAAAAAAATCGGTAACGAAAAATTATACATTTTATAACATTCTCCGGAAAATTCTACCCCCGTTTCATATACAATTCTTTGAGATTCGGTCAATTATTTTCCGAAAATTAAAAAAAATTAGAAAAACCGGTTTCCAAAAAATCGGTAACAAAAAACTATACACATTATGACACTTCCCGAGAAATTCTACTCCTGTTTCATATATATTTCTTTGAAATTCGGTCAATTA
>NW_020217157.1:0-1760 GCF_003070985.1 Temnothorax curvispinosus | reverse complement strand
TTGTACATGACAAGGAAAATTAATTAGAGGTCCATCGGAATGACTTGAATTTAATACATGATAGCGAAATTTTTTATCTGTTGTATAATCATTTAATAGTTTTTTGTTTTCTGTAGCTAATACATGTGAACTTTCTGACAGTCTTTTCACTATTTGCTGTAATGGTTGACTAGAAGTTCTCAAAAGTCTTTTTAACTTAAAAAGAAAAGACTCAAAAGGGAAAGCACTAAATGTGTCAAGAATGCCATATTTCTTTGCATCAGCTGTTAAATGAGTTAAACAATGAATATTATAAACAACTGTGTCAGCACCATATAATTTAGACCAGTGATTAACAAAGGATCTTAATAAATCGGAAGCAAAATCAAGATAATTTACAATTAGACTTGTACTACATAAAATAGTAGAAGCTACATGTAGTAACAAGAAATGTTTATAAATTGCGGAAAGAACATTGTTATTTAAAACAACTATCCCGGAATACAAGAGGAACTGCCGAAATTCTGAAGCTTTCCAATGTGCAATTTCCTTTAAGCTACGTGGTTTCCTTTGAAACTCAATTGGAAAATGTTTTCTCTGAGCAATTAATTCATTGGAAATGCACTCAATAGAATAAGCTGATAATCTAACACGTAGATCTCCTTTTAGTAACATCATTAGAATCTTACGCATGCATCCAAGTGGTAGCAAATGCAGATAATCCAAAGGAATTTGAGAAATTAACCCCATATTTAATTCTGACAGAGGAGATATTGACTTATGGTGATCTGGATCTGACATTGAAGCAAAACTTTCATCAGTACGTAATGGTGCATCTTGTAATGGAAATGTCATTCTATGATTTATATATACACCTTTTTGTTCACATCGGTCACATCCTGAATATGCATTAAATAACTTGCAACATTTGATCATACAACGTGCTGGAGTGTCACAGATAAAAGCTCTGATTGCAACTTTAAATTGCATTTGACTTCTGTCATGGAAAAATCCATTTTCACATAGTTCTTTGAATTCTGGTACAAAATCTTCAAAATAACCAGTAATTGGTTCTGGTTTACTTTCACCAAGAAACAAAGAAACTAAAAATAGCTCATACTGATATCGTTTATCAATAACATAGCAAAGTATTGGCCAAAATTGCTTTGAGGAACTTTTATATATAGGTATTCCATCAACATTGAAAGTCAATTGAATAGTGTCGCCATAATATTTATGCTTCATTTGTAAATTGGGAGTGATGCCGATATAATGCAAAACACCACTACTACCTAATTTTTTTACAAGTGCTTGTCTACTTGTTTTTAATAGAGTACGTGCATCTCTGGGAAGGTTTTCAATATTTGTGTACCCTTTCAGAATTTTTAATAACTTATTTATCGATGAATGCTTAATATTTTCTTCTATACACCATTTTTGTATTTTACTATTTACAGGTGTATCACTGCTACTTTGTGACATATTGTCATCTGAAGATGATGCAGACTCATTATCAAAATTACTATTACAATCTTCACAATAGTCATTAATATCATCACAATCACTACTTTTTGAATCATTCAAACTATCTTCATATAAATGACAATTATTTTCATTTATATTATTATCATAATTATTGTAATTTATATTTTCATTATTATTATCAGTCAATTCCTTCAAAAATTCTTTCATATGGGCTTTTACCCTTTTCCTAACTTCTCTATACTTCCGGGCTCTCTGTGCCATTTTTATCTACAATAAAAATACGTAATTAATTAAAA
>NW_020217156.1:0-3428 GCF_003070985.1 Temnothorax curvispinosus | reverse complement strand
TGTATCATTCAAGGAAATATCCAAATGTGAAAAAGGTTGTCCTCAGAAAATAAAAACATTATCACTGGTGCAGGTTAAACTGGAAACATTATTAGAAAATAATATCGATCAAATCGAAGAGAATATTACAATTCAAGGATTTCGTTTATGTACTCAACCAAATTATGACGGATTGGAAAGCACTACAATATTTGAAATAGGTATGTATTTATGTTTATTATGTTAATTTATTAGAATAAAATACAGAATGAGACATTTAAAGCAGGCTATCTGAATAACTTGCATGCTTTTGGTGAAATAGAAATAAATACAACAGACTAATTTTGCTTGATTTCAAGAGGGACATAATCTGAGGTCAATAATTTTCTTGTGAGTGGAGATGTGGAAGAGATGCAAAGGTCAACTTCATTTTTTTAATAGAATTGTATGATTTTTTTACCTAATATGATTTTTCTAATTATTCTGCATATAAAAGTATTAAGGTAAAGTTATAAAAAAATGAATAGTTTACGAGATATTTTAAATTTTATTATGACACATTTTAATGTAAAATATAAAATATCTCATAAATTATTAGACCGTCGTGAGACAAGTTAGTTTTACCCTACTGATGACCAGTCATTGCGATAGTAATCCTGCTCAGTACGAGAGGAACCGCAGGTTCGGACATTTGGTTCACGCACTCGGTCGAGCGGCCGGTGGTGCGAAGCTACCATCCGTGGGATTATGCCTGAACGTCTCTAAGGCCGTATCCTCTCTAGTCAAAGGTGGCAATGATATCTCTAGGAGTCTCGTGAGTCGAAAGGCTCAAAACAATGTGACACACTTACTAGGCGGCCGGTCCCCTCGCGGGGCCGGTCGTCGCACGAGCCCTATTCATTTATCGATAACTGTATCTTAACACTTTTATATACATAATAATAAGATAGATCAATTGGTGTAAAGAAAACACATTGTTTTACAAAAGAAAATTATGCAATTTGTAATATGCAACTACATATCTTTTTTGCAAAGCAACAATGTATTTTTTTTACACCAATTGATTTATCTTATTATTCTGAACATAAAAGTGTTAAGGTACAGTTACCGAAAAATAAATAATTTATGAAATATTTTATATTTTACATCAAAATGTGTTAAAATAAAATTTAAAATATCTTGTAAACTATTAATTTTTTGGTAACTACCTTAATACTTTTATATGCAGAATAAATAGTAGAATTATATTATGTATAAAAATCATACAATTCTATTTAAAAGACGAAGTTGATCTTTGCATCTTCTCCACAACTCCACCTACAAAAAATTATTTACCTCAGATTATGTCTTCCTTGAAAGCAAAATTGGTCTGATACAATTTTTTCTATCACCAAAAGCAGGCGAGTTATTCAAGTAACCTGTTTTAGATGCCTCATTCTGTATAAAATACAAATTTTCAAATTATTCAATGATATCTGAAAAACATTTTTTATTACATTTGGAATTTATTATTACTTAACTTTTATTACTTAATTTATTATTACTTAAGAATGTTTTAAAAATAAATACATGTACACGATACAAAGTTTCAATTTGCACCCTATCTTTTCTTCAAATTAAGTTTAAAATAAAAGTGGTCTTTAATTTAATAAAATTTAATAGCAAAATAAAATTACTGTTTTAAATTTTGATTATTAATTTAAGTTCTTTAATGTGAAAACAACAATACAGAGTATAATTAAAAAATATAATAAGATTAAACACAATAGAAAAGAAGAACAGATACAAATTCAAACTTAAGATTGATATTAATAAAATTTATTTAAAAAATTAAATTTACTTCTTTAAGCAAACCAGACATTCAATGGATCAAGTTATTGGACACTACACCGCTATTAGTTATCGACGTAATAAATGGATACAGTATGACGACTGCAAAGATACAGAAAAAGTTTTAAATGAGAATTATATTGCTAGTCCACATGTTATTTTATATATTGCATAGTAATTTTATAGAAAAGTACATTAATATTTTATAGAAAAGTACATTTAATAATTTCTTTGGAATTTTTGATATAATTTTTTGGAAGTAATATATAACATGAAAATTTTACAAATTACTTATGTTAACAATATATATACATACACACATACACACACACACACATATATATATATATATATATATATATATATACATATATATATAATATTCTAACATATATGTATACTGTTAACATAAGTAATTTACAAAATTATCATTGTATATATTACTTCTAACAAATTATATTAAAAGCTCTAAAGAAATTATTAAACATTTATATATTGCGTTCGTGCAATGATCATATGAAAGATTGAACGAATAAATCATATACAGCAAGTAAAATGCGTTCGTGGAATGATCTTGTAAACTCGTGAACTGCATTTATTATTATATAATCTTTTTTTATGTATTTATTATTCAGAAACTTTTGGTTAAATTAGCGTTCGCGTAATATTTACAAGTGAAATTCGTATCATGAACTGCATTTGATACTAAGTGATCATAAGAAAAAACAGTAGTAAAATTTATAATTAACAGTGTCAATGAAGAGCGCTGAATTACTGTTTTTTAAATATCTGTACATAATGTATAAAAAGAAAATAAGTACAGATAAATGAAATGAATGAAGCGTTCGCGCAATGACTGTACAAGAGCGTGAACTGCAATATTCACTTGCTTATTCTGTACATAATGTATAAGAAGAAAATAAAGTACAGATAAATGAAATGGATAAAGCGTTCGCGCAATGACTGCACAAGAGCGTGAACCGCAATATTTACTTGCTTATTCTGTACATAATGTATAAGAAAAAAATAAAGTACAGATAAATAAAATGTTTACCTTTTTATTTGTGTCTTAGTTTATGTCCTTTTCCTTTATCCTTTTTATTAACTATTAAACGACATATCAAAATAACTTCCTTAATACTTATATGACTGCTTGTTAAACTATAATTTTTACAAATGTAATTATTCTTTACTTAAAGAATAAAAATTAACTGTTTTTCTTTTTCTACTTAGATATACTGTATTCATGTATTCATTTTCATATTTAAAATCATAAAATAATTATAATTTAATCATAAAATTTTTAATACATCTGTCAAATAGGGTCTAATCAGTTAACAAATATAAAAGTAATTTTAACATATTAAAAAAAATAGTAATGAGTTAATAAATAAATTGAGACATTAAGTATAACTAAAATAACAATCATGAGAAAATATAAAAACCTTAAAATTATTAAAAAAAGCGTGCGGACCGTGCAAGAGCAAGATATTTTTATTATTATATATTTAGTTTTAGAAAAACTAAAGGAATCATTCTTGCGAGATATTTTTTCGAGGAATTACTTTTTTTCTAATTGTATTTATAAAATATTTATGTAATAAATGTACACAATTACA
>NW_020217155.1:44473-71088 GCF_003070985.1 Temnothorax curvispinosus | reverse complement strand
GGTTATGCAATACACACACAAACACACACAATCATTATTCTGAAAGCTGAATAGGTAAAATCATCTGTGATCGCGTAATAAAATATCCATCTTTGAGGTCTCCTGGAGCTAAAATACTGCTTTAAAGAGAGTTGTTGCCAGGAGAACTTTTGATCAGGATGACATGAACATTTTCCTAAAGTTTCAGACAAATTCGCCGAGAACCCATTTCCATAGGTTTTTGTGCGGGGTCCTTTAAAAATCTTATAGAAATACAGTTTGAAAAAATTTTTTGATATTTTTTATCAAAAATGTGTTTAAAAAAATTTTTTTGAAAAAAAAACGTCCCATTTGGCCCATTCTTCGTAAAGTTATGGGCGTTAAAAAAAAAAGTAACGTAATTTTTCAAAAATAATATTTGAAATCGATTTTGAAATCGATATTTTGAAAACGGTTCGACAAAAAAATGTAAAAAAAATCATGGAGGCGTCTTTCAACTAATACTATAACATAAAAAATTTTCAAAAAAATCGGAGATGCAAAACCCAAATGGTGTCCGATTTGGCGTGGAACGCCCCATATATATCTTCCATCGCGTAAATTCTACAAATGAACTTTGCTTGAAAAATATATATGGTATAAAAGGCACAAAAAAAAATGCAGAATTATTCTTAGTACAAAGTAATCAGAGCACGATCCTGGAGACATCCCGTGTCCGCGATATCGTCATCGTGGACGAGGCTCCGGGCCCAGAGAAAAAATAATCGTATTATACAAACGATAGACCCCCGATATTGTCGTACAAAATGTATGCCTACCTATCCCTATAGCTTCTTCTCCTCTCTATATTATAATGAAAGAAACGTATCCGATTGAAAAAGGCCCGTTTAGCGAGATAGGAAGCCGATGCCAATCTCACGCGAAAAGCAAACGTCAAATTTATAACACAATGGCTGCGTTCGGGAAGCGCGCTATTAGCCCTATTGCATCATTCTATAATCGCTCATTAGGTGTAAAACAAGGATAAAATAAGCAAATAGCACTAATAGCGTCTTCCCGAACGCACCTAATAAATTAGTATTTAGCATCTCTATCGAATTTCTATCGAATTTCTATCAAGAAACGAGACAGGTCATTTTTTTGTTTTCTAAGAGAATTCAATCACTAACCGAATTTTACTAATATCTAAACGTCAGAAACGCACGTGGTCCGAGCTAGCAGGTCCGACAGATTTCTTTCTATAGACGGCATAGTTGCCAAAATATATTTCATGAAAAGAAAATTAATCTGCAAAAATCAAATAATATTATGAGCACAAAAAAATATACACAAAGAATTTATTTTGAGAATCAGAAAGATTAAAAAAACGCGACAAAGTTTTTTTCCCTCCGGATGAAATTCCAACGTGCGCTTCTAAGGTCAACGCGCATCCTTTGCTAAACGAATGAATTCATACACGTTTTGCTGCCAGATTTTTATTGACGTGATACAGACGGGTGTACATCTGAGCCTCAATAAAGCGCAAGTTTAATCGTAAATCAGTTATGCGAAAGATCTTAGATCTTATATTTGTCAATAAAGTTATAAAATCCGCAAACAATGCGAAAATTTGCGCATAGTCCCTCGTGATCGAATATAAATGCATCGCGTCGCTTCGCTAATGATCGGATAAACACTTTTTCGAAAACGCAACAAAATATTTGCTCCACGGAATAAGCTCGCACAAATCGCATCTGACAAAACTGAAATTTAACAATTATATGTAAAATCAAAAGCTATAAATTAGTTTTTTGTTTTAACAAGAGAAGTTGAGACACGTAGCGATAAAATTGAATGAATTTTCAACACGGTAAAGATAAGTTTAATAATTTTCTTCTATGGTTTTCGTTTCCTTTTTAAGAAATAAAGATGTTAAAAAAAATCAATATAAAGTAATATGTAACAAAAGTTTCTCTTGGTCTAAATTTTCAAAAGGAGAAAAGCAAGTTTGAAAGAACAATATGATAAATCCACATTCTCTGAATACATATTAGAAACCATTCAATTTTTTCCCTACGCGTTGTGGAAAATATGACGGCTCCGTATAATCGTTAATTACCGCGAGACATATATGCTAACGAATCGTCGTAAGCAAATTTGGTAATTATGCAGTATAGGGGACCACCCTCCGATGACCTTGACCTTGACATATGTTGTCAAGGTCACCCTTCTGAGTGACCTTCAGAAGGTTTTAGCCCTCGGTCATTGTTCGTTAAAAAGTTATAAACAAAAAAAGTTTGAAAAATACAGCAGCTATTTTGAGTATTGGAAGGCATAAATGACTAATATATATGTCGAAATAGTTCACGCATACACTTTTCACGCGAACCGAGGTTTACGCACACCTCCCCCTGCTTTCGGGGGAGGTGCGGTAGTCCCGAAATAGTTCACGCATACACTTTTCACGCGAACCGAGGTTCACGCACACCCCCCCCCTGCTTTCGGGGGAGGTGCGGTAGCCCCGAAAGCAGGGGGGTGTGGGTGAACCTCGGTTCGCGTGGAAAGTGTATGCGTGAACTTTTCATGCGTGGAAAGTTAATATGCGAGATGCCACATGGGTTAGATGACGCGCTTTAAACTGTTCGCGTATTCAACTGTTTAAAGCGCGTCATCTAACCCATGTAAGTATTCTCTGCTTTAACAAAAAGACTTCAATTTATCAACAATTTACTACTTTAAATGTTGTGTTTTGGTGAAGCAGTGACTTTCTCGCGAAATAAAGTATTCTCTGCTTTAAAGAAAAACGTAATATTAGTCGTTTATGCCTTCCAATACTCAAAATAGCTGCTATATTTTCCAAACTTTTTTTGTTAATAACTTTTTAACGAACAATGACCGAGGGCTAAAACCTTCTGAAGGTCACTCAGAAGGGTGACCTTGACAACATATGTCAAGGTCAAGGTCATCGGAGGGTGGTCCCCTATACTGCATAATTACCGCAAATTCCTCGAAACGTTCGTTACAAGAGAAAACGAAAACAATTTTTGGACAAGAACGGAAGCGTTCGTTTGATCGTCATCGTCGTCATCATCTTCGTTTCTAACTAAGCCGAAAAGATGTACGTACTCCACTAACAACTTTGTAAGATAAATGATAACTATTCTTGATATCAGCATTCGCGGCATCTTAAAGTCCCGATGGATAAAAACTAGATACTTGTAGCATCCGAGTTTGATTTAGTCGGGCAACGTGAACACAGTTTCACGTTTGCCCGTCTCTGTGAAAAAAAAACGCCGATCACCTTTTTCCTTTCTTTTCAAGTACTATGTAAACTTGTAAACTATAAATGTATAAAAACGATTAGGTACTCGCCGCGATGTAAAGAAAGTAACACAATACAATTTCTTTATAACTCTCGAAATCAGAACTGTTTTTAAATCTGTTTGGATTTCTAAGCACAAAGAAAGACATTTCTTTTGCTTATGTATTATTCGACAAATCAATGATACCCTTCATGGAGTGCAGTAACGGCTGTCGCATACTAACAATGAAAACGAAGACGAGGGCGAAAACGGATAAAAGATTGAAGCGCACTCGGAAGGGAAATGAAAGCACCGCGAGCTTCCTCTTCTCGACGGTCCTTCAACTTTATTCGCGAGGCAACGATACTTTACGCAAATATTCACTTTCTGTATACAATCATAATTAGTATAGCTAATCATCCGTCGACGAAACATATCGCTCGCGTAAAACAACCGCTTCGGCGTAAACTGCACGTTATGCAGTTATAGATAATTAACAAACTGAATAAAAAACTTAATTATTAAGGGGATGCTGGAGCCGTCTGTTTTACCGGCATTTTTTGTCGGCACGTAGCGTCGTATTAATTTGACAGAATTAAAAATCCTTCTCCAGAATTGCAGTACATACATTAATGATTCGGGGGAACTCTGATTTTATATAGAAAACGAGAAAAAATTACGAAAGTACAGATTTCCTTATCCTACTTTTATTCCAATATGGCGTCTCGAGTTGCGGCGAGCTGTCAGCTCGTCACAAGATGTATTTCATATAAGAGATATACCATTGGTACGAACGCGAAAACAAGTTCCCCCGAATTGCACAACAAGAAAAACATCGATAAACCCTCCAAATCAAGATTTGGAAGCGTAATATAAAAGTATAATGTCGATGCATCGTGCGTATGTGTGCGTGCAATGTAGCGTGCTATCCTTGTCCATATCTTTGTCTATACAAAGACAGATATAGTTCGCCGGTCTTCTTTACCGACGCCGATCGAGTTCGGCTACGGCTCCAGCATCCCCTTAAAAGTAAGTAATTTTTTAAGAGATGTATATATTACTTGCAGTATTAAATGCTATGTTTTATGTCTCAAAATTTATTAAATTGTCTCCTATTTTTTGTGGCAATTATCGTTAAAAAGCAGGACACACATACACGTTAAAAATTCTTACGAAATAAAAGAAAAATATATATCCATAAACTAATACTTTTGATCGATTTAGTATATATGTAAACTATTCCGGAAACTTTTGTGTTATTTCAATAATTATCATAAGTTTTAATTGCTGTTAAGTTGACATTATCTATTTATTTCTTTCATCTAACAATAAACTGTATTGAATTTTTCTTATTCCAGAAGCTTTTAGAGCAATATTCCTTCGAAATACAGAAAAAGATTTTGAACACTTTGTAATGGAGTGGTTCAGATTCGCAAACGTCCGTAAGAAAAAAAAAACATTAAAAAGGTAATGTAATGTATTTCGGTATATACTCTCCATAAAATAAAATCATTATAGTTTGCCGCGTTATAATTTATAAGTAACTTTTTTACTAATTTAATTCTACTTTTTCAGGAAGTGATAAATATATTATCTTATTTGCGTGGCTCCGCGCGAGTGATTATTATAGTAACAAATTTTTTTATTTAAAAGATGAGTTTTATCCCAAAACCTTCCGCTTGGATCAGTGATCTTCAGATATTATTGTGATAAACTGAAAACTGTAATATATGGTATATAGATATTATTTTTATATAAATAAAACTTTTTTATGATAATTAATGAATTATTCCCTAATGCAGATTAGTAGTATAAAAAATATTCATATCTGACAGTATATATTTATTGTATATGAACATGTAAAACTTATATATGTTCATATATGTTCATATATAAATAAGATATGAACAGATATAAGTTTTACATGCCTATATATAGAGCATATATAATCATATATGGTTATCTATTGCCATATATGATCAGATCGTATATTATACATAACACAAGATCTGATCATATAAGTTCATATATGGTCAGACATATTATTATGTGTAGCAGATATGACACTATACATAATCGTATCTGGCCTTACATGATCGTATATAAAGAATGTTTGGCCATGTATTATCAGATGTAATTATATATGGTCATACATAACTATATCGGCACTGTACATGATCATATATGACAAGACGCGATGTATATATTACCAGACTGGAATATAATGATAATAAAATGTCCGGGAAAAATATTCATATCTGACAGTATATGAACATATATAAATGAGATATGAACAGATATAAGTTTTACATGCCCATGTATAGAGCATATATAATCATATATGGTGATCAGAATCATATATGGCGATACATAACCATATATGATTATATATGCTCTATACATGGGCATGTAAAACTTATATCTGTTCATATCTTATTTATATATGTTCATATACTGTCAGATATGAATATTTTTCCCGGACATTTTATATCATCCCGGGAAAAAATATTCATATCTGACAGTATATGAACATATATAAATGAGATATAAACAGATATAAGTTTTACATGCCCATATATAGAGCGTTTATATATATATATATGTGTTTTAAGTCCGACAAAGTCCATATTGGCACGCAGTTTAAAAAACTGAAAAATATATTTAATAATAATTGATATTGTGAAATATTATTAAGCACCCAGATCCACTTCGACCAAAAACGGCATCTCATTGCTTGTGTTATTTTAAATTTTTCTTTTTTTCTAATTTTGCATAAGACACTTAATCTTTTTTAATTGACATATTAATTTTTATCAAATATTTTTATAAACAATGAAATTTTACTTTTGTGAAAAAAACTGTTATATAATATATATTATAGTTCTTATAAATAAATATATTAATCGTATTATTTTGCAAACATAATATCTTATAATTTAAACTGAAAATCATATATAATCATATATGAACTTATATAGTCATATAAGATTATATATGATCAGATCAGATATTGCATCTCAAAGTATCCGATAGATGGCATTCGATGGGATCTGTTTCTCGTATTTAAAATTTGACCAACAGTGTTATAAGAATGGTATCAAAAGACACGACACTGTCTCGCGCTATGAAGCGGCACAATTTTTGTATCAGTTGTATCGTGGAGTCCACTTTTATAATAAAGTGGCACACTTAAAAAATAACTTTTGAAAATATATAACAATGTTCTAAAACTTACTTAAATATATATGTCCAGATTAAACTGTGTCAGTTCGTATCTGATCATACCTGATCATATCTGATCAGATATTAACATATACAATAATACCAGATCATATATCCTCAGATCTGGCCAATTTCCATATCTGACCATATATGGCCAATCATATATGATTATATATGATCATATATGAATATTTTTTCCCGGGTTGATATTAATTTAATTTGATCTAAATTTATTGTCAATTCTATGTCTGTAATGTAATTTACTTCAACAGCGCTTCCACAGACAATTGTGTCTCCTTTAAATGTGACAGCTGGGGCAATAATTAAGCAGAGATCAAATCTAGTATTAAATATTAAAATTAGAATACTATAATTATCATATAAATTTTTACGCGTTTAAATTATATTAATTGTATTACTTCGTTAATACTGGAGATGTTGAAAAGTATGGATCTAGACTACTACCATTCCCGAGTTTATTCCACTCTAATGCTGGATTCTTGCGGCGTTTATTGTATATAAGTACGATTGAGACATCCTCTGAAAACAATGACGCTTGTATCAAATCTGGATGTTTCAAAAATTTTCTTTTAAGTTTTACAGTTTAGACAATGTATAAAATATTTCCTTAAGAATTGTGGAAAAAACAATACAGTTTTGATGGTAAACCTTATTAAAATGCTTAGCTGATAATTCTTCCAAGTAGTGGTATATGCACACGTACACTCCTTTAACACTAATTTGATATTGTCGATCCTCTACAGCCGAACCTGGTACGTTTAATATATTTGCTCGAGCAGCCAGTTGATAAATGTCGGTTCGCAATGAAACTCTACAAATTGGATTTTCTGCATCCGGCGTAATACGAATTCCGTCCAACTATATAATATATAATATAATACCAAAATAAATAAGTTTAAATATTAAATCTTTATAATAAGAAAGTTATACAAGAGCAAAATGGTTTACAACCTGAAGCATCAATAAATCGTGTTGTAATTTATTCGTATCAGTCGGCATCATGAGACGAAAACCTTTGAATTCCAAATGTATCAATATGGCAACGATTTATTATTCAAGTTGGTTATGCCAACTAATGGTGTTGCCATGTTTTTATAACGGATAAATTCTGTGTTTTTTTCAGTAGATGAATTCAGGCACGTAAAAAATTTCACCAGTTGAGCATATTTGCTAATTACACTAATTGGTAAGATTATATCGACCATTTGCATTTTAATAAGTATTTCAGAAATGTAACCGTTTGTAGACAACGTAGAATCAAGCAGCAATTCTTTCTAGATATTAGAGTATCACAGAGGTAATTTCGCAAGATAAATAGATAAACGATATTCTTAATTTAAGCATGACTGATTTTAAATACAATGATTGAATAATTATCCTATCTTCTGAGGTTTGTAACCACTTTATACTCTTAAACTCTTTTCACTTTCATCACAAACGTAGTTATTCAGAGTCTGTCAAACACTTCTAACAGCTCTCAATAGCATTCAGTGGCTAATTGAGCTAATTCCCTCCAAATTTCTGTTCTAATACACAGATAGGTATTTACTTCTGACCATTTAAATTCTGAGAGGGAGCGGAGCAGAACGGAGAAAGGAAGAGCAATTGAGAAAGAAGTATAGAGAACGACGTTCAGATGGTGTTAGTGGGCGCTTACTTGTAGCGACTTGCCGCTACTGCAATTAATGTTCTGTCGGTTTTATAAAAATAAATGCACTTTTAATGAGGCTACTAGAAAAGTTTATTAAGTATCACCAATGTACAGACGACTCGAGTATAACGAGTATGACGCAACTAAAACTACGCGAGACGATAACCGTCAGTATCTGACTATCGAATCGAATTGACTGTCGCAGTGGCGCAGCAACGAAAGAGCTCGGCTTCCCTGGATCACGAACTCACTAGATGAGTAGTGGGGAAACTCGACGGTGGCTACATACTCCCCCCCGAGTGTTAACGAAAGGAAAGTAATATTGCACAGTAGTTATGTTGCTTACATGCTAATTAAAATATGATAATATAATTGAAACGCTGAGCTTACCACTAATAATGTTACGCTAATGCTAGACTTACAAATTAAAGGGTTGACAATACAGTATAGGGGTAAACGCTAAAATTACGAATACGCAATGAAAAGAATTATGGCTCTTTATTTAGATTGAATCGTACTTGCTTTTTTTGTGCCGGATACGTTCTAATTTGTTTAGACGGTTGTTCTACCGAAGGGGAACAATTACTAGGCTGATTGGAAGTAGAGGGAACGTACGTCTGTTGTAGGTGTTTCAATCACGTTATCCAATAAAAAATGTGCAGGTTTAAGACGTTCTATAGAAACACTGAGCGGTCGATTATTGACTTCAATTGTATAGACTTTATCGGAATTTCTTTGCAGAATTTTGAAAGGACCAGAATACGGTCGTTCCAGAGGTCTTTTAACTGCATCGTGTCGTAGAAAAACATGAGAACACGAGTTCAATTCCTTAAAGAAAAATGCGCGTTTTTTGTAGTGGTGAGCCACCGGAACAGGTTTAACTTGGCGCATGAAATTTCGAAAGTCGTTAATGAAGATCTGAGGATCTGGAGAAAAGTCTTCCTGAAGAAAAAATTCTCCGGGCACTCGAAGAATGGTGCCATAAACATACTCAGCTGGAGAAGCCTGCGTATCCAGACGTATATGCGTTCGTAATCCGAGGAAGACGGTTGGAAGGGTGTTGACCCAATTCTCTGTACCATGGCACATTAAAGCTGCTTTTAGTGAGCGGTGCCAGCGCTCAACCATACCATTTGACTGAGGGTGGTAAGCGGTTGTACGAATGCGCTTACAGCCTATTAAAGATAACAAAACTGCGAAAATCTGAGACTCAAATTGAGCTCCTTGATCAGTTGTTAAAATTTTGGGAGCGCCAAAACGAGTGATCCAATGATCGTAAAAGGTTTTAGCTACTGTCTGGGCTGTGATGTCAACCATCGGAATTGCTTCGGGCCAGCGAGAGAATCTGTCGATTAAAGTGAGGCAGTATCTATAGCCGTTCATAAGTGGTAAGGGACCAATAATGTCTAAGTGAATATGCTCAAAACGCCCATCAGGAGCGATAAAAGAAGCAGGAACTTGTTTGACATGACGGGAGACTTTAGATTGTTGACAGTCCAAACAGCTATGTGCCCATTTGGTAACGTCACGATGTAGGTTAGGCCAAATGTATCGTTGACGTATGATGCGGTCAGTGACCTTGGCATTGGGGTGGGCGGGATTATGAAATAAATCAAAGACCTCTTTCCTAAGAGATGCTGGAATGTAAGGACGGATAACTTCTCCTGACAATTCACAGTAGAGCTCTGTATTAGGAGAACCCCAAACAAATTTTTTGAATTTGAGGGAAGATGTGTTAGAAGCGAGTAAATGTTTAAGCTCGTCATCTTCTTTTTGCCGAGAGGCAAGATCAACTAACTCGAATTCGGTAGGTAAGCAGAATGCTTCGATTCGCGATAAACCATCAGCTACCACATTATCGGGACCGGGAAGGTAATCGATGTTGGTGGAGAATTGAGCTATAAAGGATAGTTGTCGCACTTGCCTCGGGGAGGCTTTATCCGAGCGCTGTTTAAACGCGTAAATTAACGGCTTATGGTCAGTTAGGATCTTAAAATCACGACCTTCGAGGAAGTGTCGAAAAAATTTTATAGATTTGTAGATCGCGGTGAGTTCGCGGTCATATGCACTATATTTCTTCTGCGATTCGGTAAATTTTCGAGAGAAAAAAGATAACGGTTTCCAAGTATTCTCGATATACTGCTCGAGGACTGCTCCTATAGCAAAGTCTGAGGCGTCGGTAACTAAACGCGTTTTTGCGTTGACGGACGGATGCGCTAGGCAAGCTGCGTTGGCCAGGTCTGATTTAGCTGAAACAAATGCTTTTTCGGCATCAGGAGTCCAAATGATTTCGCGCTTATCGTTCTTTCGCGAGTCTTTGAGATAGACGTGAAGCGGAGCTTGAACGCGCGCTGCTTGAGGGAGGCTACGCCTGTAGAAATTTAAGGCGCCTAAAAATCGACGAAGTTCGACTACTGTACGCGGTTTCGGTAAGTTTTGAATGGCGGCAACTCTTTCTGGAGTAGGCTTAATGCCGTCGCGGCTAACCGTGTAACCTAAAAAGTTTACTTGTGGGACGCCTAGAATGCATTTGGATGGATTTAAAAATAATCCGAATTCTTTAAGTCTCTGAAACACTATACGAAGATGTTTCCTATGCTCTTCAACTGAGGAGGAGGCAATAAGAATATCATCAATATATGCGAAGACAAAATCTAAATCTTTAAGTGCTTGATGAATGTAACGCTGAAACGTTTGCGCTGCGTTGCGTAGACCGAAAGTCATGTAAACATATTCAAACAACCCAAATGAGGTGATAACGGCTGTTTTAGGTATATCTTCTTTAGCCACCGGGATCTGGTGGTACGCTTTAAAAAGATCTAAAACCGAAAAAATAGTTTTTCCTGCAAGATTGGCAGAGAAATGTGGAGGTGAGGAACGGGATATAGATCTGGTTCGGTAATCGCATTTGCCCGGCGGTAATCACCACATACTCGCCACTCACCGTTCTTTTTGCGAACGAGGTGAATAGGGCTAGCCCAAGGGTTACTAGAAGGCCTGCAAATGCCTAACTCTATGAGACGTTTAAATTCCGCCTTAGCCGCCGTCAATTTATCTGGCGGCAAACGTCGAGAACGTTCTGCGACTGGCGGGCCGGAAGTTAGAATGTGATGTTCCACATCACGAGTTCCAGAAGGAATTAGTTGACTAACCCCCGTTATTTCCGGAAATTCTAAAAGGATATCCGCGAAATTAGCTTTGCGATTTACCGTTGATATTTTATTTTCACGAACGACTCGGATTTCACCTGTAGTGAAGAGCTTAGTACTAGTATCGATAAGTCGACCATTGTGTAAGTCAACCAGGAGTTGATAATGTTTTAAACAATCCGCACCTAAGATAGCATGAGGGACTGCCGCCACGCGAAAATTCCAGACTACAGGTCGCCGAAGACCGAAGTCTAGCGCAAGGCGACGTTCGCCATAGGTGTTGATACTAGAATTATTAGCCGCAAATAATTTAAGTTCAGACGGCGCTTTTTTATCGCGAAACGTTGCGGGGAGAATTGAAATTTCCGCGCCCGTGTCGATAAGGAATTGCTGACCTGTAATGCGGTCGAAAACGTGAAGACGGCTTTGCTTTGCCCCGTTACTCCCGACCGTCTCGGTGCGAGGAGGGGGTTTCAGTTTTCCAGTTGCTTAGGCTCTTGCCAAGAACATGGCTTGCGACAGGATGTCGCCTTGGTTCCGTATTTACGGTGGATATAACAAAGGTCGGATTTTTTTGCATTTTGCGATTGCGCGGAAGAACGACCTCTAGACTTAGATCGGTTACGTCGCGATTTAAACACCTCTTTATTAAGGGCCGCGAGTTGCTTAGTAATCTGATTTAATTTTTTATCGATGCTGGATGAAGGTGCTGCATCTTTCGCTTGGTTTACCACGGCGACAAACGGTACTACCGAAGTACTCGGGTTATTGGTCTCGGAAATCCTATCCGCAATTTTGGCCAGCTTTTGCAAATCTTGTTCATTAATCGCGGCTAGAATGGCTTTGTGAGAGTCAGGAAGTTGCTCGATAAACAAAGATCTGAGCACCGCTGGGCTGCATTGACCGTTATTAAGATTTTTCATATGATTAAGAAGGTGTGAAGGTTTTTGATCGCCTAACACCTGACCTTTTAACAGGCTTCGTAAGCGAGATTCGGAAGAAGTCGCGTAAACGGATAAGATACGCTCTTTGAGACTCTCGAATAGATCCTCAGGCGGCGGATCCGCTTTAAGTAAATCAGAGATGTGTGCAACTACTTCAGTGTTGACGCCCGTTAACAAATAGTCGGCTTTGGTTCGATCGGCGGTAATTCCCGCCACACGCAACGACGCCTCGACTTGCAAAATCCACGCTTCCGGCTCGCTTTTCCAAAATGGCGGAATTTTAGGAACGCGGTATGTTTCCACACGCGGCGGTTCTGACATGATTACGGCGAAATAGAGCACGATCGAAAGCGTTACAATGGTATGCGCAAGGTTACGTCGAAAACGCGCGCTATATATGCACAGATCACGCGTCGATGCTAAACGTTTACTCGTGGGAACGGTTCGCACGAGACGCGAGATCGCATGTGCTGATAACAATAGTAAACGGGAGAGTAACGTTACGGAACGAAGGTCTCGATGACTACGATGAGCTGCGATGGGCTGCGACGAAGTATGCAGAACCGCGATGAGCTGCTGCACTGGTGCGGACGGTCAGCCGCCAGGAACAGCCTCGCCAAGGAAGAAAATCGGTTGAACGGGCTTTGACCAATAGCGTGTCGTGCGTAATGGCGCGCTGCCGTTGCTATGGGCTTGAATTCCAGCGAGAGAAAAAAAAAATTTTTTGTCTGCACCTAATATGCGTCGATCTCCTTTACAGGGTACCAGCTGTATACCGGCTAATCTGCAACAGAGAAAAATGCCGTCGGGTGTCTCCCCGACAAGGTCGGTGGACACGAGACGGGCCTCGACGAGAAACTTCTCGAACGTGCACTGAACCGAACAAATCACGTCGGGGTCACCAGTTGTAGCGACTTGCCGCTACTGCAATTAATGTTCTGTCGGTTTTATAAAAATAAATGCACTTTTAATGAGGCTACTAGAAAAGTTTATTAAGTATCACCAATGTACAGACGACTCGAGTATAACGAGTATGACGCAACTAAAACTACGCGAGACGATAACCGTCAGTATCTGACTATCGAATCGAATTGACTGTCGTAGTGGCGCAGCAACGAAAGAGCTCGGCTTCTTTGGATCACGAACTCACTAGATGAGTAGTGGGGAAACTCGACAGTGGCTACATACTTATTTCGCGCATGCGCACTCCATTTTGGACAACAAGAAATCAGGAGAGTTGCGCTACTGTGGTCTGAGGGTGCCATTACATGGAGCGCGGAAACGCGGAAACGCGGAAACGCGGAAACGCGGAACATAATAGTACGTAACTAGATTCCGCGTTTCCGCGACTTGAGTCCCGCACGTTTGAACGGAAAAGCGGAATCCGATATTATCGTGTATGTATGTATGTACATACCCTGGCTTGCATAAGATACTTCATAATAACCATCAACATGATGTTTGAATCTATAATATTATACTGCCACTTTTATAAAATAATAAAGTAATCGAAGTATGTAAAAGCTTTCCTTTTCAATGTGATTAGACAGCTCCGAAATTTGATGGAGTATACTGTATCCGCGTTGACAACGGATTTTGACGCGTTCGTTCCGCGAGCTTGTTTCTCCTTATATTACATGGAGCACAATTTGCGCGGAAAAGCGGATCAGTATAGTGACAAATAGACATTTGTATTCATTTCTTAAAATTGTGTTCACTTAATTCATTGCAATTTTTATTAATATGCTTATCTTTTCAGCTTATCTATTGAATACAAACATTTTAATCAATAAATACCGTTAAAAATTAATATTTTATAATTCTCCGTTCCGCTTTTCCGCTCAAAATGTGCTCCATGTAATACAAGGCATTCAAAACAAACGGAACGGATCGACGGAAATCTAGTAAATTTTGTCTTCCGCGTTTCCACGTTTCCGCACTCCATGTAATGACACCCTGAGTGTCTCGTGTCTCGCGTCAAGTACGCGCGGAGCGATACCGACCGTGACTCTTCACGCGACGCGACGATTAATATTTTTTCTGATTCAAGGTAATTGTTTTATTTACATGTAATTATCCTATTATTATACGACGCGAAGCGAAACCGCACCGTGACTCTTTTACGCGACTCTCTGCGAGACTGTGCGGGAATGAGAACATTACCGCACTGTTCGAGCGGAGGATTTCTCGGTGTGAAATTGGCTATTTGTCGCACAAATGGCGCGCGCGTAACGGGCCTGTAGGAACCAGACAATGTAGCCAACCTCGAAACGTTAAAAATCTCTGTAATGCCAGTGTCGACACACAACACTTTTCTTTGTTTTATATAGATTCATCATCAGTATTCTTTTGTCTTTAGTTCGATGTACACGAGGCGTAGTTCTTAAGAATAAAGTTTATTAAGATATACGTAATATCTCATTACAACCTCGCATCCAGAACAATATCTAAAGGTGAAATTTCATGGGCAGTGAAAACCAGCAGCAGATCGTACTGATTGGCTATAAAATAGAGGAGTTCTAGAAACTCGAGAACTTCTCTATTTTGTAGCCAATCAGTACGATCTGCTGCTGCTTTTCACTGCCCATGAAATTTCACCTTTAGGCAGTGCCCAGTAATAATTGGTGACCCCGACGCGCGACGTGATCACTCGTACGACGTGATCACCAGTACGGCGTTTTGGAAATAGTAACGGCTTTAACCGTCCGACTACGTATATGATCGCACACCCAGAAAGATCGACTCGTCCGAGGGTATTAAAAAAAACGAGGGCCGAGAAGTAACATGACGTCACGTACACCGCCCCCGCATCATAGCGGGCTCCCCGGGAAAAATACACGTAATACGGACACCCCCAGCGATATGGAAAACCAACGAGGATACGAGACTGAGAGCAGAGAAGGCGGCTTGAACTCGGCCTTCCACCCGAGCCTGAAGTCCATACGGCTCGATTGATGAGACTTCCTCTTTTTTGGAAAGCGAGTCCTAACCTCTGGTTCGCACAAGCTGAAGCAGCGTTTCAGCTCTCGCGTGTCTCAGCAGATGACACGAAATTCAGGTACGTGGTATTCAATCTTGACCAAGAAGTACTGCCGTTTGTTTCCGATATTCTAGAGAACCCACCGCCCACGCAAAAATATCAGGCGCTTAAAGACCGCATCCTAACGTCGTTCGGTGACACCAGCAAGTCGAAATTACGACGTTTATTACGAGGACACGAAATGGGCGAAGAAAAACCCTCCAATTTTTTACAAAGGCTGCGCAACGTAGCATGCAGGGCATGCGGAGATTCCATCCTACGCACCCTGTTTCTCGAGCAGTTACCTGAGTCCATCAGGGCTGTACTAGCTGTCGGCAGAGTGGAAGACCTCACAACGCTAGCGATGCAGGCGGACAAAACGATGGAGGTTATGAAGCCGGTAATTAGCACAGTAGCCGTTCCCACAGCAAGTTCCCTTCAGCCTGTTTCCACCTTGGAACAGCAAATTGCAGATCTCAAAAAACAGGTAGAAGCGTTAACTGTTAGGACTCAAAGGGGACGACCGAGAAGTCGCGGTCTTGGTACTTGGGTCGAAGTACTACCCCGTGGTACTAGGGATCGATTTGCTAGTCGTAAGCCTAATATTAAGCAAAATACCGATTATTGTTATTATCATGCTAAGTTTGGTAAAGAAGCTTACAGGTGCCGCCCACCCTGTACTTGGCAAAAGGCTGTAGCGAGTACGAAGCAAACAACTAAAGAAAACTAACTACGCTTCCTCGTTTGGAGGCGCACGTGGGAGCTTCTCCAAAGCAACGACGCCTCATTTTGACTGATCGCAAATCCCGTATGCGATATTTAATAGACACTGGCGCAGACATTAGTATAATACCGCAGTCGATGACAACCAACCAAACTCCAACCGATCTAACGCTCTACGCAGCGAATGGCTCGGCGATTCCAACGTTTGGTCAAAAACTTGTTAGCGTCGATTTAGAATTACGACGCAAGTTCCAGTGGCGTTTCACAGTAGCGAAAGTCACTCATGCTATAATAGGAGCTGATTTCTTGGCGCAGTTTAACCTTTTAGTCGACTTACATAATCGCCAATTGATTGACGGAGTAACAAAGTTAGGAACGAATGGACAAATAATTAACGTCACGACACCTTCCGTTTCCACGATACTTCAGGACAACGAATATAGCGATTTATTGAAGGAGTTCATCGATATAACGAGACCTTGTCAGCACAAGAAGCCCAAACATAAGGTTCAACACTAATTCATTACGACACGTGGTCCACCGGTCGCCGCGCGCGCACGTCGGTTGTCGCCTGAAAAGCTGAGAGCCGCGCGTGCCGAATTTGCTCAAATGATTACTGAAGGAATTTGTCAGCCGTTTAGCAGCCCGTGGGCTAGTCCGTTACACTTGGTCCGGAAAAAAACGGGCGAATAGCGTTATTGCGGAGACTACCGCGGCGTAAACAGAGTTACCGAGCCAGACCGATATCCTATTGCTCATCTCCATGATTTTAATCACCGTCTTCGCGGATGCACTATATGTTCAACATTAGATCTGATACGCGCTTATTATCAAATACCCGTCGCACCAGAAGACCGGCCCAAAACAGCGGTCATTACTCCATTCGGGTTGTACGAGTTCAACGTAATGACATTCGGCTTGTGCGCAACGCTGCACAGTCGTTTCAACGATTTATGGACAAAATCTTTCGTGGACTAGACTTCGTATTCTGTTACATCGACGACATCATTATAGCGTCCAAAAACGCAGCGGAACACCGAAAGCATCTTTGTATAATTTTTGAACGTCTTCGAGAATACGGTCTATCGATTAATGTCAGCAAGTGCGTATTCGGGAAAGAAGAGGTACAATATCTAGGATACCTAATCAATGCCGAAGGATCCAAGCCTCTACCGCAACGAGTGGAAGTTATCCGCAATTATCCGAAACCAAAGGATATAAGCGAACTATGCAGATTTTTGGGCATCATAAATTTCTATCGACGTTTTGTCAAAGGAGCTGCCCAAGCACAAACAACGCTCAACTCGTACCTCGTAGGCTCTAAACGTCGAGATAAACGCCCAGTAGTATGGACCCCAGAATCGGAGCAGGCATTCGCATTATGCAAACAGCAACTAGCTGACGCGACGTTACTCGCACATCCCGTCGAGAACGCGCCATTGGTACTCCATACAGACGCATCAGATACAGCCATAGAAGCATCGTTAGAGCAACTCCACGATAACAAACTTGAACCACTCGCATTCTTCTCTCGTAAGCTGAGCACCGCAGAAAGTAAATACAGCACTTACGACCGTGAGCTTTTAGCGATTTACAAGAGCCTAAAATTTTTTCGTCATTTCGTGGAAGGACGTGAAGTAACCATAGTGACAGACCACAAACCACTAATATACGTTTTCAACCAAAAGGCGGAAAAGGCATCTCCAAGGCAGCTTCGCCAAATCGATTTCATCGGTCAAATCACAACGAAAATTGTCCACGTAAACGGAGAGGACAACATTGTAGCTGATGCTTTATCGCGCTTGAGCACCATCGATTTACCAAGGATCGTATCAACTGACGAACTCGCGCAAGAGCAGGCTTCGGACGAAGAACTCCAACAGCTTCTCAAATCAGATACATCACTTAAATTACGCAAACTATGTCTAACCGGCACTGATACAACATTGTATTGTGATGTTTCACAAGATGATGTTCGACCTTACGTTCCCGCAAATCTTCGAGGACAAATATTTAACGCTACTCATACACTATCTCATCCAAGCGGACGCGTCACTAGAAGATTGATACAGAGGACTTTCGTCTGGCCCAGCATGGGAAAAGATATCACGGCCTGGTCACGTACTTGTATAACGTGTCAACGAAATAAAATAAGCAGACACGTTCACACTCAACTGGAGAAAATTCCAATGTCGTTATTGTGTCACAATGATCGACCGTTTCACGCGCTGGCCAGAAGCAGTTCCCGTTGCTGATATCACTGCAGACACCGTCGCAACCGTCTTCTACGCGAACTGGATCGCAAGATTCGGAGTACCTGCTACCATAACAACCGATAGAGGTACGCAATTTGAATCCGCACTTTTTCAAGCACTAACTAATCTTTTAGGAAACGCATTCGCACAACCGCTTATCATCCATCCTCTAACGGGATGATCGAGCGCTGGCATCGTTCGTTAAAAACTGCAATTAAATGCCATAAAAACTCGAGGTGGACAGAAATACTTCCCACGGTCCTGCTAGGCTTACGTTCAAGTTACAAGGAGGACGTCAAAGCAACAGCGGCTGAATTAACATATGGTACATTACGCATACCAGGAGAATTCTTCTCTAATGAAGACATCCCGGCTGATCCTCAAATATTCATCGAGAAGTTCCGTGAACACATGCGGAAAGTTCGTGCCAGTCCCGCAGCACACCACGAAAAACGCAAAATATTTATTCATAATACGCTATTTACTTGCACTCATGTTTTTGTCAGAAGAAACGATGTCAAAAGACCATTGAAATCCCCGTATGAAGGACCTTATGAAGTCGTGGAACGTCCTACGGAAAGGGTCTTCACTCTGAAAATCAACGGCGAGAATAGTAACATTTCAATCAAAAGACTAAAACCAGCTTTTATCGAGGCTCTACCTCAACAACTTAAGAACCGGAGCAAGGAACATCCCGGCCAGCTGTACCCTTACGTACTTATTCCAGAACTAAATCAGTTACCTTCGCAAATCATCGCGAAGAAACTTAAGGGGGAGTACTGTAGGAACCAGATAATGTAGCCAACCTCGAAACGTTAAAAATCTCTGTAACGCCAGTGTCGACACACAACACTTTTCTTTGTTTTATATAGATTTATCAGTATTCTTTTGTCTTTAGTTCGATGTACACGAGGCGTAGTTCTTAAGAATAAAGTTTATTAAAATATACGTAATATCTCATTACAACATCGCATCCAGAACAATATCTAAGGCAGTGCCCACAGGCCACTTTCCATGCACGTGTTATATAAAAGTATGGAAACCCTGAAAAATCTTGAAAACTATAAGTTTTACAGAAAAATGTTTCAGACAAAAGTTGTACGGTTTTGAAAGGGCCATACGATGGTATTATTGGTTTGAGCTTGAATAGCTGCTTGAAGGTCACGTAAAAGTCACTTTCAATTTTTCAAATGGAACACTCTATATTTCATTGCATATTCTTGTAGCTTACCTCAAGAGCTTTCCAAAACACTACAAAAAAATTTTTTTATCAAGAACTTTTCTAGTTATAAGACTTGAAATTTCCCGAATTTTGACTAAAATACAAAATATCTCGTAAAATACTGATTTTTCGATCATCTTACTTCAATACTTTTTTGAACAGAATAATGAGATAAATCAATTGGTGTAAAAAAAAAACACAAAAAATAAATTCTGAGTAGCCGTGAAAACAACTAATTACTTCAGTATGAAAATTCTGCAAAATCTCGAAGAGTGATGACTACTCAAAATTAGTTACTTTTACGGCTACTCAAAATTAGTTATCATGGCTACTCATAATTCAAGAATGAACATTTTAGGAGATATTTTGTATTTTAGTCAAAATTCGGAAAATTTCAAGTCTTATAACTAGAAAAGTTCTTACTAAAAAAAAATTTTTTTGTAGTGTTTTGGAAAGCTCTCGAGGTAAGCTACAAGAATATGCAATGAAATATAGGGTGTTCCATTTAAGAAATTGAAAGTGACTTTTACGTGACCTTCAAGCAGCTATTCAAGCTCAAACCAATGATACCATCGTATGGCCAGGGGAGTAAAACTCTTATTGTTTTTCTCAGAATATTTGACGCCGATAATGATCCCGACCTCAGATGGCGCAGGATGTTACGTGCTTGCTCACGTGATCACAACATAACCTCTTAGTATTATCCGTATTCTCCTGTTTCCGTATGCTCCGTATTGTTCAGTATTACTTCTCGAGTATTAAGTGCGTTGAGTGTTCTTCAGTATTTTCTGTTCTTGTTTGAGAATTATTTAACTATTGACATTTTATTCTAAAACAATGCCAACGTGTGCAGTGTTAGGTTGCATATCAGGATATGTTAACAATCCTGAAAAAGTTTCTTTCTTCCGTGTACCAACTAATCAAATTATGATACAGCGATGGCAAACTGCTATTCGCAGAAAGGATATTGTGCTTTCATCAAAACATTGTGTCTGTGAGAAGCATTTTTTGAAAGAAGATATCTTATGGCAACGGGAAGAAATTTGTGATCAAAGTGGAAACGTACTTGGCGTAGTAAGTTGTGATTGTTTAGCAGATTATTTAATTTTTTAAGTTATTATTTGATATTTTAAGTTATTATATGACTTTTTTCTTCAAGTCTTCGTACAAAATTCCAAGATTGAAAGCTGAAACAATCCCATCTGTATTTCCATGGACCGAAAACATAGATCACGTTGAGTCATCGGCGTCATTGGTATTCACAGAGGTCACAGAGCCCGTAGAAATACCGAAAATTCCTGAATTAATGGAAATAGAAAAAGACTCTAGTTCAAAGTAATTGAAATGATTAGCTGTTATAAATGTACATAATGCTTCTCGTAGCTCGGTTTTGTACGATTTAATTTAAACATAATGAATGTTATTCCAATACTGGAGCTACAATTAAATGCAATTATATTGAATATAAATCGTAATTGAACCAAGTTATCTGTCTTTTTATAAAGTGCTTGATAGATTCTTTAAACAAAAGTTTATAAAATTATATTTTGTTTCGCAAAAAACATATCTTTTGAAAAGACTGCCGAATAGTAATAAATATTTTATTTTTTAAAACAATAAAATAAAGAAAACCGAATTAAACATGCAGTATTTGATAAATGCTAACATTGATATGCCATCATCATCTTGGTGCAGAATGTACAACGCTGCCAATAATATATTGTATTTCTTTGAAAGCACATGCTGTAAAATTAACAACTTGTACAGCGTCATTAATTTGAAAGAAATAATTGTCACTGGCGATATGCGCATAACTGTTAAAGCTCTTAGTCGTTCACTTGATATTGGTACCTTTGGAATGATTGATGAACCTTTCAATGAAGTTTCACAATTACAAGACATATAGATAAAAATAGATGGTATGAAGATTTGTTCTGCGTATCAAAAGATGCCAAATTACAAAATGTTAAAAGTAACGTACTATTCGAAGACAACATGGGTTTGACGAGACACAATAATTGTCCTGTATTGTTATCTGATAATAAGATATGTAGGTATTGTAGAACTGCAAAAAAAATTTTACAGAAAATTGCAAAAAGAGATAAAAAAAACGACAAAATAATCAGGTTACAAATACCTTTGTCATCAAAAAATCGAAAATAGTTAGAGTTCCTACGAAAAAAAAAGAAATTGGCTGATAGAGTTAAATAGCGAGCCTCAAAATCTATTGAAAAATGGAAAACAGACTTAAATAAAATAGAAGCTAATATTCAAAATATTTCGCAAGTTAAAGATCTATTGGAAAAAAATAATATCGGAATAAACGAACGAGAAGTAATCAAACAAATATTAGTAGCTTCGAAGAGGAAAAGTCCAAAAGGAAGAAGGTATTCCGAGCATTGGCTATTGCTGTGTTTGCTAATGCACATGCGATCTCCCTGTGGATATCGATTTCTAAGGGAAAATGACATTTTGCCGATTCCTGCCGTTCGTACTATTCGAAGGTAAAAATTTGTATTCAGCATATTATTAAACAATTTTAGCTGAAATCTACATATTAAACAGTCACAATGTTTTGTACATATAAATAATATTTACATTAACAAGTACCTTTCCATAATTGACACAAAGTGCGGTTTCGATGCAAATTTCTTTGAATTATTTAAGATATTTATTGAAAAGAAAGAAGAAATTCATAAGCACGGAGCTTTATTAATCGACGAGATATCCACTCAAAAAAGTGTTAGTGTAAAGACACAGAACTTGACCTACACAGGACTTGTCGATTTTGGCGAGAATGGACCGCAGTCTACTAATATTAATAAGAAAGCAAATCACGCATTGACTATAATATTCCAACCTTTTGCTGACAATTACACACAGCCGATTGCAGTGTTTGCGTCAAGTGGTCCAGTAAACGGCGAAATGATATCACAGCTTATCATAAAAGCCATTATATTAGTAGAGAAAGCCGGAGCAAAAGTTCATGCGGTTATAAAGTGACGGTGCTTCAACTAACCGTAAGTTTTGGACAACGATGGGAGTGAATCGTGACCGATGTAGATTGATAAATTACTTTCAACACCCCGTGACCGAAAATAGAAAAGTATTTGTTTTTTCGGACACGCCTCATTTAATGAAAACTATTCGAAACAGACTTCATAACAACTTAACATTGCAGGTATTATTTGTTATATTTCCTTAGACTTATATTTCCAGGATATTATTTTTAATAATTTCGTTTTTTATATTAGATGGACCCTGATCAGTCGCAAATTAAATGGGAATATTTGAAAATCATGTATGCCAATGATAAACTTTTGCCAGGACAGATACGTATATGTCCAAAATTAACGGAGAATCATTTGAATTTAAGTAATTCCGCCAAAATGAGAGTTCGCCTAGCCGTTCGAGTATTAATATTTAATTATTGTATCTTTTCGTATTTTATTAATATTGATTTAATACATTTGTGTATTATATTATAGGTTTTTAGTAAATCTGTAGCTCATGGTTTACGATTTTATCAAAACCGCGTACCCGAACTTAAAGATTGCGAAGCCACTGCTGACTTCTGCAAGTGGATGAATAATATGTTTGACGCTTTAAATCGAAGAGAATATTTGAAAGGACTAAAACCTGGTAATCCTGATTTCAAGGTAATTTTTATTTTTGTAATGAATGTAATTTTAAACAGATTGAGTTGGAGACGTCGAAAATGTACCCTTTTTATAGATCCTTGAAGAATCTTTATCTAAGCTAAATGATTGGGAAAAAAAGTTGACGATAAGATTTTAGATAAAAAATTGTTTCTAACCAAGCAAACTGCGGAAGGTTTACGGATAATTTTACAATCCATGATGGATCTAACCTGCACCCTTGTAAATCATTTTGGTTTTTCGGAACTTCAATCAGGACGTGTTAATCAGGACGCACTTGAGGTTTGATGGGTTTAATTTTAGTTAATTGTAGTATTTCCACAGATATATTTGTGTCCCTATTTTGTAGTAATATATTTATATAAATAAGGTAGAATATAATAATTAAGATAACATTTAAACGTAATAGTTTTAATCTAGCGTTAATACATTTTGAGTGAATTTTGATCATTGAGTTAATTAAAATCATGGTTTAAATTATTTAAATGTATTTAAATTTATAATGATTTTTTCAATCATTACGATACGATAGATACGATTGATGTAAACCTGTCAACCAGAATAATGTTTAAGTTTTCATTTCACTTTCAGGATTGATTAAAAAATGTATTTTTGCATATTTAAAGGTATTCAATTTTGCATTATGCTCTACTATTTTTAACAAATTTTCGTATAATTGCTTCTTTCTTTAGAGATTTTTTGGCACTGTAAGGCAAGTAGGCGGTTGTAATGATCACCCCGCTACCCCAACGTTTCTGCAGATCTATAAAATATTGTCAACTTTTGGTATTTTAAAACCTCCTTCATCTGGAAACTGCAGTTATAAAGAATGTTAATAATGAACCACTAATATCTCTTTCGCAACTAAAAAAAATCTACACAAAGCCGGATGACTCAAAACAATTTTTACTGAAAATTAAGGAAAAGTTAAACAATGCTATACAAAACGAAGCATGGGACTTTGAAAATTATGTCGAGTCTGATTATAGTCTACCAGAAGTGGTGGACTGTGTTATTTACTGCTTTACAGCTAACATGGCACATAAAATGCTTGCATTTCTTAAAGACTGTTCAGTATGTACAAATGCATTATTAAACTTCGACGAGCATACAGAACATACTAATTATTTTAATGCTATGTTTTTAAATGTGATTAACAAAAATCAAGCCGCTCTTTTTGCTCATCCAAATAGAAAATTTTATTTATTTATTAGATCTTTAGAACATCTTTTCGTCAAGCATTCTAATTCTACACATGTTTTTGAGGAAGTTATTAACGAAGCTTTACAATGGAATTTATTTACTTTTCCTTGCACTCTTCACAAAAACGATGTGATTCCTTTAATTACTCAAAATTATATTCAAACACGCATGATGCAAAATTGTAAGAAAATTAATGAAACTCCGAAGAAAATTAGTGCAGAAAAGAAAAAGTCTGCCAAATATTATGTGAACTGAAGTACATTCTTTTATTCTTTTATTTGTAATTATGTAATTATATAATACACTATAAGTATATGCATGTTATCATTATTTTATGAAGTTACCATTTTCTTCTTATGTAGTTTAAAGGTTAAATTGTCACAAAAATAATATTATAAAGCTCAGCATAATAAGTTAGTGTAATATTAAAAATATCACATGTTTAGGCATTTTTGCAGAATTATACTGAAAAAAAAATTATAACATAAGTTTGACGAGTGTCAAGTATCTATCAAAATAAACTAGGTTAGTTTTTGATCACGTGGGCAAGCACATTACTCCCAGCGCTATGGGGTCGCTAAGGGGATCAAGCGACGCTTCATACTTTCACTCCCCTGCGTATGGCCCTTTCAAACCCGTACAACTTTTGTCTGAAACATTTTTCTATAAAGCTTATAGTTTTCGAGATTTTTCAGGGTTTCCATACTTTTCCCACACTCTGTATATGTATGTACAAAAAGTATAAATATATATATTATATATAAATAAATATATATATTATATATATATATATATATATATATTTTATATATATATATATATATATATAAAATAAATATATATTAAAAATGTAATAAAAATATCTATATATATATAAAAAAACATTTAAAAAATACAAAAAAATACAAAAAATACAAAAATAAAAACAAAAAAAACAAAAATGGAAGCAGTAACTGCTACATCTTCGTTCGTTGCTTCTGCGTTAGTAGTCCAGTCGGCACGTCGCGTCGTTAAAAATGACAAATAAATCGACTAATTAAGACAAAGCTGCAAAAAATTTTAATCTCTTTATTTGGGTGTCAGTAATGACAAACTAAGTTTTCGACCTCCCCCGTGGTGTGGTTCGGCCGCCATCTTGGAAGAAAGGGGTGAAAAATCGGTTTTTCGCGAATATCTCGGTTTCCATTAGACTTAAGCTAAAATAGTTTAATGCAATATTGTAGGGAATTAAATTCTCTACAAAAAAAGAAAGTACAGGTTTTTTTCCTACGACTAATAGTTTTGGCGCTAAAGCCGGGAGGAGTAGGATACTTTTTGTAACAAATGGTTTTAGCGACTCTATCTCGCCGTATCTCACTTCTCAGGTAAATGGCGTTGTTATTGTGCTAGTGAACCGTTGTCGTTTCACACATCTGGCTTTGTATTATTTACTCAACAATGCTATAAACACTCCTTGTTAAAAGCTAGGAGCATCCAAGATTTTAAATAAATTAACCCTTATGAAAAAGTACACTCAACTTTGATGGTCAACACCTAAATTGAGTGTTAACACTAAACTTATGCCCAAATTTGGGCGTAAGTTTAGTGTTTGTCATCAAAGTTAAGTGTCAACACTTAAATTTAGGTGTAGATTGAGTGTTGACCATTAAGGTTTAGGTAAGTCGTGGGTTTAATCCTCAATGATAGGTGTAGGTTGGGGATTAAGCCTCAATGTTTAGTGTAGGTTGGAGATTGATCCTCATCGTTGGATGTTGGTTTGGTGTTAACAGAGTGTTAACCTTTAATGTTCTATGTCGATTTAATCAGTGTCGCCATGATCCCTTTATCGTTGGGTGTCGTTTAAATGTTATTGTGTTAATTTTTGTTAAGTGTCAATTGACGGCTTGGTTTATTGGAAAAGTGTTTCAGATATAAAAGTTGAAAGGTTTGAAGGGAGCCAATAGATCATCTTATTGGATTTTGGATCCAGGGCCTGTATTGAGCCCAATAGGGCCCAAGTCAAATTTTTTTAATAAAAACATTGCCATTATATAAAATGCAATATGAATAAAAAATTATATTGTATTGGCAGACATATGGATAATGTAAATATTTTTTTATTTGACCATTACAATAATTGCGTTACAATATTAATTTTTTTAAAGGTTTCTATTTCTATTAAATAGTTACTTTATAACTGTAAAAGTCACAACAAAATTTCTGTTTGTAATTTGACAATTTTGAAAATTAAAATATTACATAACTGTTGGGAGAAGACTTTGAACGAGCAATAAGTTCCCGCCCTTCT
>NW_020217155.1:15707-29473 GCF_003070985.1 Temnothorax curvispinosus | reverse complement strand
GGGGGGCGGAACCTACTGCCTCCACGCATACACTTTCCACGCGAAACGAGGTGCCACATGGGTTTACAACTTTCCACGCGTGGAAAGTCCATGCATGTACTAATTAAATGTAATATTAATTTTTTATAATGATATTTTGTAACATGTAACATGTAACAAAATTTGTAACATGTAATTGATTATAATGATATTGTGTAATATTAATTGTATGATGTACCTTCGAAGTTAATTATTGTCAGAGATATTTTTGGACTGAGACATTTTGGACTGAGACATTTTTGGACTGAGATATTTTTGGACTGAGACATTTTGGACTGAGATATTTTTGGACTGAGATATTTTGGACTGAGATATTTTTCCCGAGACTTTTTTGTATGAGATCATTTAGGAGAGACATTTTGACTGGGAACCATATATATATATACTTATGATATTTATTGATATATATATATATATATATATATATCAATAAATATCATAAGTAATTAATAAGTGCGACAAGACCTAGGTGCGCACGCGCGCGCGAGCGCCGAGATATTAACAAGAAGCCTAGCACGATTCTCGCCGGCTCGGCTGACCGAGCATCGAGCATCTGACATCACCGCTGAAATCTGGCATCACTGCAAAATTAGTCCGGATTCGCACCAGGGGCAAAGTCTGTAGGTAAAATCAGGTATATTTAGTCCAGACTCGCACCAGAGGCAAAGTCTGTAATGTGATTTAGTCCGGACTCAATCCTAGGGGCAAAGTCTGTCGGTAAGGGGCAAAGTGTGTCGGTAATCAAAGCACGGAAATGCTGGTCTCGACTTTTGAGGGGCCATTGGCTATCTGTCTATTAATCTGTGATAATATACGTATTTTTATGACAAATTATAATCTTCTACAACAAATCACAAATTTGTGAAAATTGTAGAAATTTACGGTAAATTGTAGTAAATTGTAGTAAGTTGTAAAAAGTAATAGAAAATTGTAACACATTTTTTACGAACATTTTTATGAGACGTAGTAAATTAAAGAAGTTGTAGATTATTGTAAAAATCATAACTATTTATAACTATTTACAACATTCTGCAAATATTTTTTATGAGAACTTAGTAAATTATAGAAGTTGTAGATTATTGTAAAAATCACAACCATTTATAACTATGTACAACATTCTACTAATATTTTTATGAGAATTATATTGTAAATTTATAGAAGTTCCCTGGTGGAAATATTTTTACAACAATTTACGTATTTCTATGTAAAATTACAATCTTCTACAACAAGTTGTAGATTTCAGCATAGTCTGATGTAAAAATGTCGAACATATCGCATATTTAGTATGTTTATCCAGCGAGAAGGCTGATGTCGAATCGACGTCAATTCAAAGTCGATTCACCGGAAACTCATCAACATCGAAATTAACATAAAAAATCAGCTGATTTCAATCAAATTGTTTTAGCATTATGAATTAATGGCTTGTTTCTAAGTTACCTGTGTTCAAAACTTTAAAAATTTTATCTAAAATTAGGAGACTATGGCTGCAGGTATTCATAGTCGGATCTTATTTCAAGACAGTCTTAAGTTTATATCTTAAGACGCTAATACGATTGGTATGCGATTGGTTCATGCCTTTTTAAATTGAACTTAAGACGGTCTTGAACAATATAAGAACCGACTATGAATATCGGCCTGTCACCATATGAGAGTATGCATAGTCATCGGTTCGATATCGATCGACATCGAATCGATGACTATCTTTATACTATATATGGTGATAGTCTCTTAATTTTAGATAAAATTTTTAGAGTTTTGAACTTAGAAAGAAGCAACTTGATGCCAAAACAATTTGATTGAAATCGGCTGATTTTCGATGTCAAATTCGATGTCGATAAGTCATCGATTCGATATTGAATCGATGACCGACATCAATTTTGTAAGAAATATATAATATATTATATATATATATATATAATGAATATATATATATTGAACCGACTTTATTAAGCGCTAACACCTTATTCCGTACGTCTGTTAACAATAAGTGTAACATATATACCCATATATATACCCACTCGGCATGTTATGTTACTGAAATATCGAAATATTCGGAAATAGTGCAGAAATATTTCGTTAACATTTCATTTGTAACTATGCATCTGAAATATTTCAGAAATGTACCTGCATCATGTTTTTTATAATATTGCATTAACAATATTTCTGAAATCTTTTAGAAAGTTGTTTACAATATTTGCAAGTTTCTGTAATATTACAAAAAAATGTAGCAGATGTAATATTTCAGAAATATTTCTGAAACATTATAAAAGTAATATTACGTTTGCATTGCTCGAATAATATTTCTGTAACATATCAAACGCAACATTGCATTTAAAATATTTCTGAAAAATTTCTGAAAGATTGCGTAGGTAATGAAAAATTGAATTGCAGGCAGTGAATTTCTACAATATTGCAGAAGAAATATTGCAGATGTAATGGTTTAGAAACATTTCTGATACATGATAAAACTATTATTACGTTTACATTGCACGCGTTTATATTTTTGAATGTTTCACATACAACATTGCATTTGTAATATTTCCGAAAAGTTGCTGACAGACTTTAGAACTTATAAAAAATTAAATTGATTATTACATATAATGCATTTTATTGCATTTTTTTTCTCTTTTATTAAGAATTCTCTCATATTCCAAATTTTGTAATAGAGCATTTTTAATATAAAATATAAAATATTTAGTAATATTTAATATAAAATAATATTCGACGCTGACTGGCAAAAAATATTTATTCGTATATTTGTATTGTTAATATTGTTATGCGATAGCTTTATGTTCACCAAAATAAGCAAGTATAAGAAAGAAAGAAGCGTCAGAGTCAGAGTCAGAGGATGGGTGACCGGCTGAGAGAGCGGATATCTTCGGACAAATGCGCGGCGTCTATACGCACATGGCTTAATATATTTTTTTGTTCCGGTAACAAAATATTTCATTTTTCACATATCAACAAATAGTTTTTGCGTCAGTAACAAAATTTTGTTTGCTAATATAAAACATTTTTCTCAGTGTAAAATGTATTTGAAATATCTCTGAAGTGTTTCTGGAATATTTCGTAGATATATTTCAGTAATATTACCGAAATATTGCCGAAATCTTTCAGCAAAATTGCATTTGAAATAATTGTGCCGATTGAAACATTGCAGAAATGTTGCAGAAACGGTTGTAAAATATTTCTGAAATATTGATGAAAGGTGTAATATTTCAAATGGAATTTTGCAGAAATGTTTCTGAAATATTACATGCCGAGTATAGACAATGTTGTAGCACAGTGCGGAACCCATACAGCACAGATTGTTGCAGAAAGCTTCCAGAAAGATTTGGAAACTTTCTGCAAGGTTTGAAACCTTTCTGGAAGCTTTCTGCAACAATCTGTGCTGTATGGGAAGGTGACTGACTCAAGAGCCGGGAGTTTCAGGTTCAAATCCAGAGGTGGTAAGCAAATTTTTTAAGTACAATAATAAATTTATTTAATTAAGTTTGCACGTAATCAAGATTTTCAGCAATAAAATAATGTTCAACGAGAGAAGAAAATTTTATTTTTTATTTTGTTTGTAGTATATCCAAAAAGTTGTTAATTATTCATAAAAATTTCTACGTAAATTTATGAAAAATTACAAACATGGCCCAAATCGCGTACTTTTGATGTAAAAATTACGTAAAAATAGCGTGAAAAGTTGTAATTATATTATAAGAAATTGTAGTTTTTGCATAATTTTTGCGTGAAAATTTGTAAAATTATTTCCACCAGGGATCCTCTTTAAAAAAGTACCCAGATAGCAGAGTGGCGTCAAGTGGCGTAATAGTGCAGTCAAAGTGACGGATTGTTGTCGTTAGAGTTAGAGACGTCACTTTGACGGCATTATAACGTCATTTGACACACTCTGCTATCTGGGTAAGTAGGGAAAGGAATCCAAGGACCCAAAGTCGCTTTGAAAGATAAACATATCGCTGAATGCCGAGCGAGTCAAATTTCGCACGGACGCGCGGACGTCTCAGACCCAGGTATACACTCGACATAGTCTTTATATTATCTGTCATACAAGAGTGGTGCTGAACCTCCGAACTATCCCCTTCGACGGGGAGAGACCTCGGAGGAGGGAGATCGGCGCGCCGGCTGGGAATCCGACGCGTCGACTATTCTCCCACAACAATGGGTGGAACGGCGGGGTGGGCGGTGTCCCCATCCTGCTGCATACCAGTGTCAGTGGTCATTAGCCACAGAGCCTAGGCTCAGCGAAGAAGCCAAACCTGGCTAGGCATCGGGGGGCGTCCGGATGCATAATAACTGTCCCCGGGCGACCCCCACAACGATGCAGGTAAAGACACCCGTGTGGTTTTAGCCGGTAGGTCATGCATGCAGTATCGTAGGCGATGTGCATGCATGGAACCCGGCACTCCCCTCATCCCTCTCCCAGGAGGGTGAGGGGGTCTTCCCCCCCTGTCGAACAGGGGGCTATTGGGTAAACTGGGCTTCGGCCTGGGATCCCAATAGTAGATTTCCACACGTAAAAAAAAAAGTCTTTATTTGTCAGTAACAATGTTGCAATTATTTATCATGATAAATGTTGTTTTTGGTCAAAACAATGTCCCTTTAAAAGATTTTGACAAATAGTTGCTTGTTTAGATAATTTAGTTATTCCCAAAAAATTAAATTTCAGACGGCGGCCGAATAAGCTCGATGGACAAATTTTTTTCAACATATTCTACATATTATATTACATTTTATAATAAATTATTTAGAAATATCATATATGCTATATTATATATAATTTTACCTTTAATTTTTATTTATCAACGATTTTTTCTACCTAAAAAGTACCGTTTTGACCCTCCTGTATAATTCAACTTTTTTGAAGATATCAATGTGCATTATTTTTTTCTTGAACACTTAGCTTTGAAGTAAAAAACCTTAAAAGAATTTTTTTATACTGCATAAAGAAAAATTTACAAAATGGATTTTAAAAAAATTCATCTTTTTTCTTTATTCATCTTATTCAAAGTTGATTAAAAATAAAATATTAAATAAACGATATTTATCAAAATGACTATAAAATCATCAACTACAATGTTGACAGATGTTTTGTGAATTTTTTCAGATTTTTTTTAAATACTTTAAGGTAGAAAAAATAACGTCGCACGCGACAAACCGCACGTATGCACTGTTAAGGTCCAAAAAAAGTATGCAGTTGGAGGATAAATTGCGATATCTCGCTAAATAATCGTAGGATAAAGTTTTTGGTAAAACTTCGGATTAAGGCCTCACCGATTTCAATGACCTTGATATATGTTGTCAAGGTCATGACTCCGAGTGACCTTTAGAAGGTTTTAGCCGTCGCTCGTTATTCGTTAAAAAGTTATCAACAAAAAAAGTTTACAAAATATAGCAGTTATTTTGAGTATTAGAAAGCATAAACGACTAATATGTATGTGAAAATAATACATGTATGAACGCTTGTGTCTAGTTTAACAATAGTGGAGCCCCCCGCAGGGGGGCGGAACCTAATACTGCCATCACGCATACACTTTTCGCGCGAGACCAGTTGTCACATGGTTTCGTGGCGTGCTTTACTAGCTCGTTTAAGTAGAAGTGGTATTAAACAAGATAAGTTAGTTGATCATCTATGTGAAAAGAATTGGAGAAGACCCATTTTATGTATTACTAGATGACATAAAATATGTGTATTCAGGAAATTAATAGAGAATATATGTTTCATTATGTATATATAAACGAGCTTGTAAAACACGCCATGAACCCATGTGGCACCTCGTTTTGCGTGGAAAGTGTATGCGTGAACTATTTCGACATGTACATACCATATTAGTCATTTATGCCTTCTAATACTCAAAATAGCTGCTATATTTTCCAAACATTTTTGTTAATAACTTTTTAACGAATAACGAGCGACAGCTAAAACCTTTTGAAGGTCACTCGGGGTCATAACCTTGACAACATATATCAAGGTCATTGAAATCGGTGAGGTCGCCCTTATAATCCGAAGTTTTACTAATTGTAAGTTTTTTTTTCTTCTCCATTTGAAAGAGCAAAGTCGGTATTTTTGAGATGGTATGAATGATTATGTTCGTCAATTTTTTTGTTAGGCGGTAGAAGACTGCAAATTTCAAGATTTTGGATATTTCAAATACGTCCTTATTCAAAGCTGACGCCTTTGAATAGTAATCTAAGTGGAAATTGAACTTATTGAACTAAAGCACCTTAATAGTAGAGAGTTTGCCTTGTAAAACCCTTTTTTAAACTATTTTTACGTCAATTATTCGCTGAGTAATTGCAATTTAAAAAAGGGCAAAATTTACTGAGAAAAAGTGATCCCCTAATTTTTTGAGCAGTGTAAATAACAAATGTCAAGAAAATTGTGTTATAAAATCGTACTCTCGCATGTATGTATATGTATAGTTTCTACACATCTACACGCTTTATCCTTATAAGCTATTTGCAATATAAAAATAATAGTAGAAAAAGGAATACAGTTATACCTGATATAAAACTAGCTAGCAGACTAAGGCTGACAGGAAACGTTGACATGTTCCTCCCACCAACCAAATACTCATCCTCGCCCGAGGACTTCTTTACGAAGCCAAAGTAAATACCGACAATGCCGCACATGACCAACATCGCAGCGAATATGGTGTAGTCTGGCATACCGAAATTCTGCATAGACTTGATGATCTCCTGAACGGTGGGCATTTCTGGCGCCCATTTCGCTAGATCCAGATCGTTCAAGGTGCCCTCTGAAGTCATCTTGTTTACAAAACTAAATCTAATATGATATACTGAAGGGATATTTTTTTTTTGCTCCCAAGATCTTGGAAAAGAAATGTACAAAACAAATATTTTGGTCTGGTGATGTTTTAATCTAACGCTTAATGACGCTTCTATCAATATTACAGAAGTAGTAGAAGTTATGCTATTGTCTATCACGATGAATATGCGGGATGCTCACGATAAGATCGATGGAATATTTTTTGCAACTTGCGATTCGCTATATTATCCTGTCATGTTTAATTATCTATACAGTAAAATTCAAATAATGTTGTAATTATTTATTAAAATTATAGTCAATTGTGTTAATATTTGACAAAACATTCAAATAAGCTTATTTTGGGATCAGTAAAACAAGATTAAAAGATATGACGAGATAAGAAATAAAATAAATTTCAATGAAACTCTTAGATCGGCATTGTTTAAATAATTTGTAATTTTATCAATTTTAATAACACAATACTTCGAAAATTAAATTTTCACAACTGTTAATAATTCGAAGGTAATTAGGACGAATTGGTTTCCGCTCGAATCGGTAGCTAACGAGTATGACTGGCACACGCCGAGAATGGTGAATCTATCGCGGAAGCCAAGAGACGACTACCTTGATAAAGATCACGCGAACTGTGACGGAACCTGAGAAAGAGTCCGGAGCGTCGCACCGCGATTACGCGCATCATGATAGTGTCATTATGACAATCTTCTAATTAAACTGACAATGGGCACAAAGTACGGAGTACAAAATGAACGACTCGGTATACCTCGCAGCTAGAAGACCGGCAAGTGAATAATATGACCTAAATTTAGTATAGTGATATAGATATATGTTTAGTTAAATTGAGAGCCGCGATTCCACCACGAATCTTTCAGTACAAAGGCAGTCTCTCATGTAAAAACATCTAAAAATATTCAATAATCGGAATATATAATAATAATAATAATACCCCAACGTAATCAATGCGACGTGATTTATGCAACTTCTAAATGAGTAGCATAAATTAATAATCAATCAAAACCAAATAATATCGCTATATTTTGTTACATTGCGTTAAAATAAAAATATTGTATTCCCAAGGGTGAATATCGAAGAATAAAAAAAAACATCGAATTATAATCTTTTATTATAATTATCAAATGCGGCATGTATCTCGCATAAATATATACCTTTTAGAAATATATGTATACCTTACATTAAACATATCGCGACAAACATATTGACATAATCTTCACCCTTCATAAAAGCGCGGCAATTCATTACCCAGTATGACTTTTCTCTCAATTCCCTTCTCTGTGATCACACCAGTTCGTATCACACCGCCACTGCTACCATCACGAGCCATGGCTAACGCAAGTGCTGAAAGAAGTGTTAAAATCATTAGTATGTAAACTGTAGAATCTTAACAATCTTTCGGATACTTACTATTCTCTACCAGTTTGAGACACTCATTTTTCGACATATTGGGTTTGTATTGAGCATCTACATATCCATATACATATGTCGAGCCGGAACCCCCAATCGAGATCGGTTGTCTCACACACATACCACCTATGGGAATGCTGTAGACCTGACCACCTTTCTGCTTATCCCATCCTGCAACTAGGATCCCAGCCATTAGGGAATCTCGGTAGTTGTAGCATATTTCACGGAATACATTAGCAGCAGTTTCTACCAATGGCTGCATTCCAAGCTCCATCCTGAAAAGATGGTACATCTTATCATCAACAAATAGATGCAATACATTTATAGGATGTCCTTTGATATCTTACTGATGCAATCCTAAGTGATAAGCTACAATGTCAGCAATTGCCTGAGTATCTGCCGCTGAGCCAGAACGGCAGCAATAAATATAATCTGTTACTCTCGTCAATTTATCAGCAAAACGATTGGAGACGTAAGCTCTAAAAAAAATTATGTAAGTTTACATGAGGAATTGTGATAGATAAAAATTGCTTTGCCAAATAATTATACTTTACCCCGTTGTACCCCGAGAATCAGCACCTATCACCACGCCACCATTAAACTCACACGCCATGATTGATGTCTGCAAATAGAGTATAAGACAGCTTTAAACATTGCATCACTTAACGTAAAAAGAGTTAACTGCGAATTCATAAATTAAGGTAAGGAAACATGTAATAAACCCATAATCTTCTTTGCAGATCTTTAAATAAAATTTTCTAAGTGACAGAAGAGTGTGCAAATATGAACCACAAATATGTATCCTACTTATAAAAGCTGTCAATCTTGTTGTTTTGTTCAATTGTTTATCTATTTCTGAGTCATGTTTTTCCAGATACGACAATTCTCTTTCTTTTATCTTTATAAACATATATATATATATATATATATATATATATATATATATATATAATAGTAAACATAACATGTTTATTTCTATTCTTTACTTTCGAAAGTAAATGTATATTCACTAGTATTTACTGAATTCTATACTTTCATTATGCACATATGCTTCAAAGTATATGAAAAAAATATTTAAAAATATCAGCAAAATCAACTTTTTAAAACAAATAATTATATTTCAATTATTTGATAAAATATTTGTCTTTAGTTAATCTCTAATAAAAGTGTTTTGTTTCTCAGATCTCGGCTTTGCAATGTCATTATAACCTAAAACCGTTCATTCCAGCAACTCACCCCTGTGCTCTGTTCTGAATTAAGCCAATCTGGTATCATATATTCTGAAACATTAACTGCGTGCGGTTGAAGGATATTGTTTACATAAGCCATCTTTGCAATTCCTGACAAATTTAACTGTCAAATTTTTTCAAACTTTCAACTATAGCCACACTTTTTGTGTAATGACCTTTCTTTCTTCTTTCCTTTTGATTGTTGGCTCCCAATCCCAATGGCTTCTGCCTATGATGAAAGAATACAAGAGGTGCTTTACCAGTTAACGACTAGAGAAACGCGAACTTGTTTCTCCTTCTGATTGGTCGGTTATAGACCAATAGACAGCAGGGCGTATGTACATACATACGATCATAAGATGGCGGCGGCGGCATCACAGACTTCTATATTGTTTCTACTTTTGATTGGTTGATTACAGCTAGAGTCCTAAATAATCAAATAAATAAATCAAATAAATGATTATTTATTTAGGACTCTAGTTACAGCTAGAGTCCCTTTATAAGAGTCTGGACAGACTTTGGGAGTGCAACAACATGGCGTGAACGTCACGTATATAGAGACTCTAGTCTAGACGCCCTAGACGGAAGAAAAACCATGGCGGCGATGGATGACTACACGTGAATCGTATATCCTGGAATCGTTGTATCGTCGACGTTGTATATAAAGATTTATATCATCTCCAAATTAGTCTACATAAAAAGTGAGTTTGCTTATATTTTTATTTTAGCTTAATAGAGAGATAAGATAACTAAAACTTGAAAATATCGAGATGTATGTACATACAATACATACATAGATAAATGTACGTGTTTCACTTTTAAAAGGGTTTTCTCTGGCATAATGGCTGGTTGTTGTATACCTGGATGTACTAACAACAATAAAAAAGGATATTCTATGAGAAGATTTCCAAAAGATGTAAAAAAAAAATTAAATTAGATAAAAAATATCAACAATCTGTGGCCTAATTGGAAACCTCCTGAGCATGGACTTATTTGTCATATAAGTATGAAAATGTATTTTTATAATAAATAACTAATGAAGGAACTATGATATTAATCTAAATGATTTTATTTATAGTCACATTTTTCTGATGCAATGTGGGAAAAACCTCGTGTAGATGGTAAACAAAAATTAAAAGATGATGCTGAGCCAACTATTTTTTATAATCATAATGTTAATGTAAGTTTTATTTTTATTATTTTTTATGTCATATATATGTGTGTATATATATATATATACATATATAAGAAACAAGGAAATTATGATAATTTTACTAAAAATGTGCATTTTTCAACATTTTTGTATTCTCCTTGCCAGATAATACCTGCAGCTTCTTCAGTTTCTCCACCGTTAAATGATCAATCATCAACAGATTATAATACCAATAGTTCATCGCATGACGAAATTGTGGAAGTAAATATAGAACCAAATCAACAAATAAATTCAATAGAAGTTTTTACTAGTAAATTACCGAGTACTGAAGTTAATAAAATTTGTGAAAAAACCAATTCCACGGATTATGAAACTCCAACAGATTGTACAACTACATCAACGTTAGATGAAGCATTGAAAATTGCTGTTCTAAAAGCTGAAAATCTGGAAAAACAATTAAAAGTGGCAAATGCTAAGCTTCAAGCTGCAGATGTATCCGTTCGAAAAGTACTAAGATCAAATAACTTTTTATTAAGACGTATCAGACGGCTGAGAAGTAACAACAGAATACGTGTTGAGAAAAGTTTATTAAAATCTACAGAAATTTTACACAAAGTATTCAATGATGACCAAATCAAATAGCTCCAACGTGATTCTAGTTGTAAAACTGTACATAAATGGTCTGAAGAAACCATAAAAAAAGCACTTCGGTTAAAAGTATCATGTTCCAATAGTGGTTACCAAGAACTTATGAAACAAAATATTCCTTTGCCATCTACTAGGACACTTCGTAGAAGATTAGAAACGATTACATTTGAACCTGGAATTTGTGATGATATATTTGAGGCTCTAAAAGAAAAAGTTGAACAATTTGAAGATGACAGACAAAGAGATTGCATGCTTGCATTAGACGAAATGAGTATTATGAGTGGGAATTAAGTTGATTTATCAACAAATTCACGTTTTGGTGGTACTACTATTCCTAACACTTTTGGTAATTTGCATGCTTCTTTTCTGTAACAAGTTTTATTCATTTGTTAACATTTTTCCTATATTATATATTTTTCAATTTTCTTACATTTTATGGCGCATGAAACACCTATAAATATGTATACTTTCATATTTCACATTTCATTTTTTGCATTATTTCATTCTTTGTATTATTTTCACATTTAAATTGTATAGGAAAAAAAACAGAAGCAACGCATGGTTTGGTCATAAATGCTTGCTGGCATTTTTACTAGATGGAAACAAGTCGTAGGGTATTATTTTACTCCAAACGGATTTGATGGTGTTAAACTGAAACCTATCATTGAAGAAATTATTAGAAAAGCAGAATTAATTGGTCTTTATGTGCACAGTATTACATCCGATATGGGTGGAGTAAACCAAGCAATGTGGAGAGCTTTTGGAAACGTATCTGCTAGTAGGTATGGTGAAATTGTAAATTCAATATCTCATCCAGTTGATGAATCACGTAGATTATTTTTCTTTGCTGCGACGCTCCACATCTATTTAAGAATCTCCGAGTCTGTCTGATTAATAATAAAGTTATATTATTGCCTGAAAAATTTGTAAAAACTTTAAAGTTATTTTCTGATATTGTACAATTTGAACATTTTAAAGAATTAGTAGCCGAACAAAAAGATTATCATTTAAAACTTGCACCAAAGTTAAATAAAAATGTTATTAAAACGACAACGTTTAATAAAATGAAAGTTGGTCACGCAGTGAATATGTTAAATAGATATGTGAGTGGTGCATTTAATTATATGGACCATGAAAATGGTAATAAAAAATATGAAACAACAGCAAAATTTACTGAAATAATGTCTAAATGGTTTGGATTAATAACTGCACGAAGTCCTATGATGGCTTTAGGTAAAAAAGAAAACAATGAAAGAACACAAAATAAATTTAATGAAAGCATACAGTTCCTAAATTCGGTAATTGAGTTATTCCGTGATGTAAAAATTGGTTCAGATCAGCGATTTAAACCAGTCCAAAGAGGCATTTTAATAACTACAAAATCTGTAATTGAACTTACTAATTATTTAATTAATAAACGAATATTCGTACGTTCTTGCTGGTCGATTTTCTCAAGACTGCGTGGAAAATCTTTTCTCAAATATTAGAAAAAAATTTCCAATTCCGAACGCTTTACAGTTTAAACACAGTTTAAAAGTTCTGATGGTTTCTCAGTACTTACAAACGTTACAAAATACAAATTATGACCAAGATGAAGGTTCTTTCATTGCTGATTTTTTAAGACGGCCAGCTAAAACTAATTATAATCAATTTGAAGACATTTCTCCTGTCCTTCCTCCTGGAATAGAAAATAAAGTTATAGGTATATCAAAAAAAGAATTAAATTCATTGTATGGCATATGTGGATACATTTTAACTAGAGTTTCGAAATTAACTAAAGTTTGTAAACAATGTATAAATTCTGCTGGATCCACAACATATAATGGTAGTTCACAATATTCTGCATTACTTCGCCTTAGATGTTATAAACCAAATACATCGTTTTTCGTGAATGATGAAACTTTTAGATTTTTTTATCATATGGAAATTGAAATACGACGTTATTTACCTCATTTGAAATACGCAAAAGTTGATTTCGTTAAATTTTATATAGTTAAACTGAAACACATTCAATGTGATACATTGTTAAATTGCCACAATATTTTCGAAAAAATAATGAAACGTTTTATTTTATATAAAGTTAAAATTGAATGCAAAAAAGGAATTTTAAATGCTTACAATAGTAAAACTATGAGTATGCATTCATTAATTAAGTAGTTAGATTAGTATATTGTATAAGGTATAGTAGAGATATTTATATATTATAAAGTATATTATAAGATATATTCACTGTATTATACATATAAAATGTAAAAATATATTTAAATATTTTCTTTTTCAAACTTATAATAAAAATATTTTGACATTAATGTCATTTTTTGTTAATTTCGTAATTCTTTATTTTTAATTATAAGACACCTATTCAGTATAAATGTTAACAACATAATTTCGTGCTTTGCACAGATATACATATAACACTGTAGCAAAGCACGTAACAATATTGTTAAGCGGGGAGCACACATTTCTGCATAACGCATAATGC
>NW_020217155.1:0-10707 GCF_003070985.1 Temnothorax curvispinosus | reverse complement strand
TTATGCTTACACATTATGCGTTGTGCAGAAGTGTGTGCTCCCCGCTTTACTACACCCATTGTACTCATTGTAGATACGGTCTTAAGGCCATTGCACGTAACAAAGTTTTAGTCATAATCGTAAGGCCGTAAGAAAATAGACCAATCACACTCGATTATTCTTCGAGCTCAAGGAGAATAAACAACTATGACCACCAAACGATTCCGCGTCGATTGAGCCGTATAAAAGCCAATTTGATTGATAAATAATGTTTATCCATCTTACCGAGCTAACGTCACGGAGTCATACGACCAATGGCGTGAGAGTACGGTTTTTTCTATTTCTTAGGAAAACCATTGACCACCAAACGTTTTAATGACGATATTCGTGACCACCAAACGATTCCGCGTCGATTGAGCCCTATCAAAGTCAATTTGGGTGATAAATACAATTTTTCCGGCTAATGGCACAGTGGTGATATGTCCAGCATTATGCGCATACGATTTTTTTTATTTTATGAAAAAACGGTTGACCACCAAACGTTTTTCTGATGATATTCGTGACCACCAAACGATTCCGCGTCGAATGAGCTATAAAAAAGTTAAATTGGTTGAAAAATAAAAATTGTCCGGCTAACTTCACACCGGAAATTTCATTTTTATTTTACAGGAAAACGACTAACCACCAAACGATCGGACTAGACTATCAAAGACCACCAAACGACCACCAATCGATTCCAATTAATGAAAGTTCGATACGTTGAAGTTGTCCGGCCAACTTCATAGAGGTGGTTCTGGTGCAGTTTGGTACCCTTTGGTTGCTTATACCAGAGTCACGCAAAAAATTGCCTATTTATGAAAGGAGTGCCTTATAAAAGAAGCTTTCACAAGTCTTAGCCTTTTTGGTAATTATTCAGTTTACACCCTTCACCTCCAATTTTGATGAACTTAACCTTTTTTAACCGCAAATAAATTCAACAATATTGATTTTACCGTTTATTAAAATTACCATTTATTTAAATATTATCTAATCTAACCTAACCTAACTTGTAAAAATTTTGTAACTTGTCTGTATGTTCTGAAATAACCTAACTTAACCGGACTTATAAACTAAAGCGAATATTTTTATTTTTAGATAAAACAATGAGCAAACAACCAATTCGAACTTATCAAAGAAAAACTGCGAAAAAACCTTTCGTAAGTTTATTAGCATTGTCTGCCATATCCAGTGAAAAATATAATTCTGTGGAAAACAATCATTTCGATAAAAGTGGAACATATAATAATTCTTTAAATCATGATCCATTCGAAACAACATTCGACAGAATTGCTAAAGGAGCAGTGTAAGAAAAATTTGTAACAAAGTAGATATTTTTAAGCATGTTTATATTTAATATGAATTTACTCATTGCTTTTGTGTTTTATATATGTGTATAATATATATATATATATATATATATATATATATATATATATATATATGTATATAGATCTGTTCGTGTTGCCTTTACTTAGAATTTTCGCTTTCTCTTTCTTTAACGTCCAATATATATTTATCTTGTTTGAAGTGTAGGAATTTGTGGAAATTTTAAGCAACATGAATAAATCTATATATTTTAATTAATCTATGCGGTTGTCTCCAAAACTATTGCTTATTCGAAAAAATGTTATAAATAAGCTTACTTTATTTTGAGAGAGACATCTTATGGACACTACGTAAGTGTAGGTGTCTGTAAGATTTCAAGGTGCCCTTTGTGTTTTTTTAATGGAATTTTTTATTTTTTATTTTGTATTACTTTTTCTATTAATCAAATTGAACAACTTTTATCTGAAACATTTCTTTATTTGCCTAAGATTTTATGAGATATTCAATGAAAACTTGATAAATTTTTTAATATTTAGCTTACACAATATCTCGATAATTGTTTGTTGGAGGGAAAAGTGACACAGAACTTTTTGAAAATAGAATTAGTGTATAAATTATGTTATAACATACATAAGTATTTACAAAAATGGGAGCATTTTTGCAACTTGCAACAGCATATTTTTGAGACCAAATCAGATCAAAAAGTTCTGTGTCACTTTTACCTGTAACAAACAATTATCGTAAGCTAAATATTGAAAATTTTATCGAATTTTCCTTGAATATCTCAAAAAATATTAAGCAAATGAAAAATGTTTCAGATGATAATTGATTAAAAGAAAAAGGTGACAAAATAAAGGCTGCATTCCGATGTTCAACTTTCAATACTGAAAATCTATAGTATACGTGACGTAAAATATAGATTTGCAGTACTGACAGTGAATATCGGAATGCATCAGCCAAAAAAAGTGTGCAAATTAGAAACTTGCACATTGCTTCCTCATCATTACAGATCACTACCATTGCTCCTATTTTATTTCGCTCATGAAGCTTCCTCTATGAGGAAGCTTGTATTTTATTTGATGCATAATTATTAGTATTTATTAGTTTGGCTTCCTCATGGTGGAAGCTTTATGAGCGAAATAAAATAGGAGCAATGATAGCGATCTGTATAATGATGAGGAAGCAATGTGCAAGTTTCTAATTTGCACACTTTTTTTCATTTTAAATTTAACCTAGTTTTATAAATTAGAAAAGGATTAGTATAGTAGCACAAGTGGAGTTTTACAATTGACGCAATGTCAAATCGGTGTTGACTTTGTAAATTCAGGCTACATGGTCCATATATGGATTTTGCATATGGATCTTTGATCGCGTATAAAGCTGAATCTAATCAACCAAATCTTAAAGAATTATATATGAAATAGAGGTAGAAAAGACTGAAGAATATAATAGAATTAGAAATAATCTGATATCTCAAAATTTGTGGAAGTTAGAGCAGCCACGGTCATTTCTCAAAAAATTCAAAATTTTATAAAAAATGAACCTTTTTACCGATCATCGCCAAATTCAATACCAACCTTCTTAATGATACTCTACATTTGAAAAAAAATTGTGTCCGATATCTCAAAATTTGCGGAAGTTAGAGCAACCACGGACATCAAACACACGCACGGACATTTTTTTAACGTAATTTTTTGACATTTTAGAACATATTAGCATAAAAAACTCAAAAACAATCTTTTCTTTGGTTTTTTCTACCCCTATTTCATATATAATTCTTTTAAATTTGATTGATTAGACCCAACTTTATACGCAATCAAAGGTTCATATACGACGAAAACAAAGCTTCCTCTATGAAAAAACAATAGAGGATTTTATCCTCTTCTAAAATTAAAAAAAAAAACAAAGATTATCTTAAAATCTCACAAATACCTCTACCTCTACCTATGCAAGATATGTGTTCATCTTAAGAAGACCCCTCAAAATAGAGTAAGTTCTGTTTGAAAAATTTTTTTGAATAACAAATAATTTGGGAGATAACCGTGTAGATTAATTAAAATGGCCCACCCTGTAAAACATAATATACATATATTGAAAATTATGTATATGTATACTTATTTAATCTTGAATTTATTTTAACACAGTGTGCCTCCTATGCCATTGGATATAAACAAAAATGATTCATGGAAAGGCAGTAGTAGCGATAGTGATATTAATGATGTAACAAATATAAAATCTCTTAAACATACATCCAATCTTTTTATGTACAATAGTATACCTAGTCCAACATATGTTAGCCATAAAGTAGCTCATAAACGTAGAAAACAAAAAGGATGTGAGCCAGAAATTTCCACAAGAATATTACCTAAAAGAACAAGAGTGATGTCAATAAAAAATAAAACGCAGCCAGGAAAAGCACAGGTACATACAATATATTTTTTATTTATATTTCTACAGTATATTTATAGGAATAAACAGTTAAATTTGTTTCTAATAATATGTATTAATAAGCAGGAGCTGAAGAGACAAGTAAATAAGATACAAAAGAAAAAGATGCTAAAAGATAAGTTTAAGTCTAGTCGTGTGTGCAATGGACAGGTATCTCATTTAAATTCTAACACTATGGATAATTTGAAAGAAGCCTCATATAAGAATGGCATTTCACATGACAATAACTATAAACATTTGCATCAAAATGCTTTAGAGATCGACAAGAGAATTACATTACAAAATAAATCAATTAGAACAAGTGATTCCATCACAGATTTCAAACAAATAGCAAATTATCAACAAATCATCAAGCCATGTTTTGTTAAGCTAAATACTTGCGCTGTTCAGAATTACACATTGAATCGTGAAGAGATTGCAGAAAACAAGCAAGATACACTGCACAGTGTAAAATGCTTGTATACGGATACTTTACAGACTGACAAAGATGTTTCTAAAACACAGAATATTATTTCGCGATCAGTCTCAACTGAATATAATGACTTTGGAAATTTTAAACACAAGTCAGTCAAACAATGCTCTGTAGCAATATGTGATAATATTGTTAAAGATTGGTACGTATTGAAGAGTAAAAGAAACATGAAAAATACTATCAATATAAGTGACAAGTCAAATATATTGCATTTAGTTTCCCATAATTCATCTGAAATTATACCAAATTGCAATAAAAGTATTGAGTTTGCACCGTATGATACGAAAAAAATTAAAAATAGTTTTGTAAAAGTGGAAAGATTAAAAATAGAAGAGTTTATAAAGAAAAATGGTACAGTATCTAATGAAAAAAAGCAAAATTTAGCTTCTAGCACTCCTATTGGCAAACAAGTCAAACCTTCCACCAATTTAATAAATTTTTCACCTATTAATTCTAATATTTATGACAAGTTACATTGGAGCCATGAATGTTCATTAGTAACTACAAAGGAAGATATTTCCAACATTGATCGGAAAGATTCTCGTTCTTTGATGTCAGAATGCTATAAACTCGATCCTGCAGAAATACAGGAACAACAAACACAAGTTTTATTGTCCCAGAAATCCCAAATGTCTACAGATTCCGCTCTTAAGAACGAAATAACATCTTACAAGGACAATACTCATACAGTTACTCAGAAATATGAAACAAAATGTAATGTTGAAATTCCGTATTCCTTAAATGTGTCTGCTGTAAGTACTAATCAATCACGATCATTATTTGACGATACAGCATATAATCATTTGGCGAAAGGTACAAATAAAGATAACATAAAAGAAAGATGTTTTTCGGATGCGCTGGCATGTAAATTTGCAAAAATAAGTAAGGCGGATTCATCCGTTGACTTATGTTTAGAACAAAAGCAATTATTAAGTGACAATGAGCAAGCTGATGCAAGCTCGCGATACATACCTTCTAAAGTATGTATAACATTCAGAGATTTAGATAATGACATGCATATGAGACAAAAATATGACAGTGAATTTCAAAAAAATTACAATACAAAAATAAATGCTGCAGAAACGGTTCACGAAAATCTTAAAGATGAAACTGTTGACATTAGTAAACATAGTGTACTCGGTAAAAGTCAAGATAATATGGTTGATGCTTGTCCCTTTACACGATTGCAAGATCCGATCAGAATAGGAAGAAGAATACAGTATCCTAAATGGCATCTTAGCATGTCAAATATCTCCAATAGTTTGAATAATGAAGCCACACAATCGAACAACGAAATATTTTGTTGTGTCGCAACTGATAAAGATTTTTCTAATGTTCAATTAGCATATAATTCCGAGCGTTCTAAAAATGTAATAAATTCGTCTTTTGATCATTCTGAATCATTCAATTGTGCGACTCAATACAATAGTACAAATAAACAAATAGAGAAATCTGTTTTTTTAAAACCGGGCAAGTATTGGGCTAGATCTTTGTCAATATTAAACAATATAAACAATGGATCCGATTTAGACAAGTTAAGTATTGGAAAAGGGAAAAAATGGAGGCACAGCGTTAGAAATATATTGGATATGCAGAAACGAGGTAATTTTTTATATTAGATAATTATAATACTAACATGTTAAAGAATGTACATATGTATGCATGCATATCGTAATGCAAACATAAATTACATAAATTATTATAAGAAATCATTTCTTATACATCGATATCGATAAAGCTATATCTTTTTTATAAAAATGATTTTTATTTTACATGTAATTTTTCAGTTATTTTTGTAACAGACAATGCTTTCCATTTAGTGACACAAACGTCATTCTATCTTTCTTGACATTAAATGTAACAAAGACAGAATGATACTTGTGTCGATTTGTGTCACTAAATAAAAGCACTCTGTGTACTTTTACTACATAGATAACATACCTGATTATACATACTTATACATACCTGATTATACATACTTATATACATATGTATACATATTTATTAAGAATAATGCAATAGCACTAATAGCACGCTCCGCGAACCTACCCTATATAAGTTTATATATTAAGTAAGATTCCGAATATTTATATTATTTTAGGCTACAGTCCATTTGATGCTACAAATGCTTTGAAGCATTTATAATGTTAAGTGGACTATAGCCTTAATTTTCTTAAAAAACAACTGTAGGTAATTTATTAAACAACATTTTTATTTAGAGGCAATAACCAATAACATCTTATGAACAAATATAATAAGAAGTGTCTTGTGATTTGTATATTTAATGGTAATTATGAAGGAGAGGGGTTTTCTCACCAATTTGGCTGAAACTTTACAATTTTGTGTATTTTGGTACGTAAAACATGAATCTATAAGTTAAAATTGTCGCTCTCAATTAGGAAAAAAGTTATTAAATACTAAAGTTGACGGTTGCGTGATTGGGATGTCTGTCATTTATTATACTTTATATTTATAGACTTTAATATGCCAATTATTTTCTGCTTTAAAAAAAGCATAATAACTCTATTTCTATTATCGAACCATTTATTCAATAGATATATTCTAGCATATTCAGTACAACATAACTGCATATTTTCCAAAGAAAATAATAATTTATGTTTTTTGTTAAAGCAGAGAATAGTTGGACCAACCATATTTAGTACAACAAAAACTGCATATTTTTCAAAGAAAATAATAATGCCATAATATATTGTAAATGATTAAAAAAGATAATAGAAATAGTTATTATGCTTTTTTTTACAGCAGAAAATGGCATATTAAAAAGTCTATAAATACAAAGTATAATAATAAATGACAGACATCCTAACCACGCAACTGTCAACTTTAGTACTTAATAACTTTTTTTCTAATTAAGGGCGACAATTTTAACTTATACATTTATGTTTTACGCACCAAAATACACACAATTGTGAAGTTTCAGCCAAATCGGTGAGGAAGCCCCTCTCTTTCATAATTACCCATTTTTATAATAATGAGACTGAGTAAAAAAAGAGTTTTGATAGTTGTATTTATAGTTTTCAGGAAATGGATAGACTTTGTGGTATTTATAATCTGATAGTATTATACAGTATATACAAGGTGTAACAAAAAAGTTGTCCGCTATTTTAAGGATGAATAGTACACATCAAAATAATGAAAAAAATTCCTATCAATATAGATTCGCAAATGATTTCCTACTGAGTTATGGGCATTACAACTTTTGAGCTTAAATTCGGTTTATTAACGAACAGAATACGTTTTAAGTTGTCAAAATACGTACAAAAATTAAAGAAAATGTTCAAAATGGCATCTTTGCATGAACAATACATTGTTCGATTCGGTACCAATGTGTACAGGATGGATGTGCAGAAATACGTAATATTCCTGGTATCTTTGAACATTTTAGGGCGAACATGAGAAGATGAACAATTTATTGTCATGCAAGGATGCCATTTTGAACATCTTTAATTTTTGTACGTATTTTGACAACTTCGAACGTATTCTGTTCGTTAATAAACCGAATTTGAGCTCAAAAGTTGTAATGCCCATAACTTAATAGGAAATCATTTGCGAATCTATATTAATAAGAATTTTTTTCATAATTTTTATACGTACTATTTATACTCTTAAAGTAGCGGACAACTTTTTTGTTACAACCTGTATATACAACCTGTATATAGTGTGGTAGACCACTAGTAAAATTGTAACAATTATTATGTGCAGGAATTTTCCAAAGTTGCTTGAAAAAAGGCAAAAATGACACGGATCTATCTAGTGATAGACTCAATGCGTCAAACGTATCACCATTTGACAGTAACAGCTGTAAAGAATTCAATGTAACGAATTATACTAGATTTTCTAAAAGAATCTCAGTGAGAGTTGTGCTTAATAATACAAGCATCAAGCGTGATATCAAAGATACTCCATTTCTTGAAGCATTTGGAATAACAACAGAAAAATCTCCAAGCTTGAAACTATCATGTAAGTATTTTCACTCATATGTTGCTATATTTTATTCGTTTTACGACAATACATATTTATATATTTATATATTACACGGAATATTATATTAATTGATATAAATAAAACGAATATTACAGATCAAGAGGAATCATTGATACATGATGATCGAATTATCAGTAGTTCCACAATTGCGAGAGACGTTGTTTTACAGAAATGTTCCCAAAACTGTTATATGTCTTTTGCGGATCGTTTCCCAGATTCGTATGTAAATCTTTGTATATATTTGTATAGTTATTAGTTATTAGTTATTAACACTATAATATATATAAACTGTATTATTAATTGTTTATATTGACAGCTATTTAGAACATTGTTGCAAAATAGGCGAAGGTGTTTATGGAGAAGTTTTTCTTTACGAGTACGATGGTAAAAAATCTGTTATAAAAATTATTCCTATAGAAAACGAACAGTTAGTCAATGGTGAGCAACAAAAGAAATTCAGTGAAATATTGTCAGAAATCATGATTGCAAAGTGAGTCAACTCATTATGTAAGTCAATTGCATGCAGACATTATTGATAAAAATCACTAAAGAGGATGTTTGCAGAGAATTGGATGATCTGAAATTAAATGCTACATACAAAACTAATGGATTCGTAGAAGTTAAAAATATCAGCTGTATTAAAGGAAAATATCCAGAGAAACTCGTAGAACTTTGGAATATTTATGATAATAACAAAACATCCGATAACGATTGTCCATCGATGTTTGGTGAAAATCAATTATATATTGCTCTTGAACTCGGCCACGGTGGAGAAGATCTTGAAGCCTTCGTTTTCCAAACCGCGGAAGAGGCTTATGCTTTATTTTTACAGGTCTGTTATTTATAATTGCGGTAAGGTACAAATACACTTTTCGAAAATTATGTTTAATTAGTTATTCATCCATTAGTATTTAAATTTTTATTTTTTACAGATAGCATTAGCATTAGCAATTGCAGAAAAGGCACTTGAATTTGAACATAGAGACTTGCATTGGGGTAATGTATTGGTATCAAGAACAAAAGAACCATATATTTATTACAATCTTGGCGGGAGAGAGGTCAAGTTTCCTAGCAAAGGTGTAAAGGTGTGTTCTACGAAAGACGTTTTAAATACTATTACAACTTTGATGTATAACTTTAATGAATTTTTTTTCAAGGTATCTATAATAGATTTTACACTATCGAGAATGCTATACCAAGGGTGCTGCATATATAATGATCTTGCACTAGATCCAGCTTTATTTACTGCTCATGGCGAATATCAATTTGAGATTTATCGTCTTATGCGTGACAAAATTCAGTAAGTTGCATATGTTTTATTTTGTATCTTTTTTTTTATACCGTATTTTTATTATGTATGTAGGAATAATTGGCGAAAATTTGAACCATATACGAATGTTCTGTGGTTACATTACATCTTGGATAAAATGATTACGGTAGTAAGATACAAAAGGAAGAACTTGAAAGTACATAAACACACTGTTATCAAATTAAAAAACTTTAAAGATACAATTTTAAACTACGACAGTGCATACGACTTTGTAATCAATTCTAATAGCGTTGTGTATCTGTGATGTAAACCTATATGAAAAAATGATAATAAATCAAACTACAAAATTTTTTAGATATTCTGTAATATTTAACAAATATAATGATACATATAAATAATATAATTGTCATATTATTACAACATTGAAGCCCTAAAATTGTAATATGTATGTACATGTACTCCGTCCAACGTGATCCAACGAGAGATTGAGAGTAGATCAGACGAAAACTCGTCCGTCTCTCGCAGGTCTCTTCCCATGGACTCATGGAAAACCTAAAAAGTACCCCTCCACATTGCCGTACTGCTTGACATCTTGCCAGTGCGACTTCTACGGTAGAAGTTCTACCGTAAATAAAAGTGTTTTCCATTTACTGACACAATACTACGCTTACGCGAGCATTACTTCTGTAGTAACTTACGATAATTCCTTCGCGTAAACGGGATTTTTCTTCGCGTAAACGACATTTTGTAGTAACTTACGATAATTTACTCCGCGTAAACGAGTGATATATCGTAAGTTACTACAGAAGTAAATAAAGCCCGGTGTCCACGATGCAAGAACTGTGTCCAAGTTTCGATTTAAGCCAATCAACTTGCAGCTCTTACAGAAAAGTAGCAGTTTTATTGGCTTAAACCGAAACTTGGACCCAGTTCTTGCATCGTGGACACCGGGCTTAACGCTCCACTAATGCTAGGTCTACAATTAATGCGAGTCGCAAACTCGTGGTCGTGAGTCGCAAGACGTGACCAATCACAGTCGATTATTCTCCTCAAATTCGATTGTGCGTGGTCACGTCTTGCGACTCACGACTTTGCGACTCGCATTGTAGACCCCGCATAAGGGCCTTGGCACATAGAAAAACTTAAGCAGTAAAACTTAAGCAGTAAG
>NW_020217154.1:0-2366 GCF_003070985.1 Temnothorax curvispinosus | reverse complement strand
TACATGAATATCCTACATACGATGCGTGAGTGCGTATACACGTGTGTTAATCAAGGAGTGCGGAGTGCTCTTTATTTACAGCATAATTATATATAAGTAGTAACTATTATATTCTAAAAGTTGTATATTAATGATAAGAATTCAATTAACCATATACGTGCTATAATTATTTGTGCTATGAATAGTAGCTGATGATGTAGGATTCATTTTCCGATTTACAAGAGAGATTTACAAAAGAGAGGAAATATCAATTAAATTTTTTACGTTCTATAATAGATTTGTCCTTGGACATTAAAAATATCATCAAGGTTCGTCAATGCTATTATTTCAATGGTACCAAACAGTGTAACTTTCTATAAAATAACCTCAAAATTTAGCGAAATATGTAAATGATAACGTATAAATAAGCTGGTACACTATGCATGACGATTTGTTGAAGTATTGTGCGGCTTTAATACATCATTGTTTGCATATATCACTGTAAAAGTAATTTAATATAAAATTGGTATAAAGTTGATAGATATGTAACAAACGATCAGTACAAACAAGACCAAAACTGACTTTTTATTTATTTCTATATTTTTTTCACATATATGTGCTATAATCACACTCTAAAGTATATAAATAGATTATTGTAGGCATATTTTATATGTACAAGGCAATGAATATGTCTTAACATATGGGATCAATTGTTGTATCAAATTCAAAAAACCACCATTTGAAAAATTTGACCCTGGCTAAGATAAACATCAGTGAACAATATATTATAAGGAAAACTCTGTACAAGATACTAGAAATGCTAAAAGATGACCAAGAAGCTTTTACACAAGTCGTAAGTAACGCTGCTTATTATAATTAAATTATGTATATATTAAATTACAACCTTTTTCTTATCTAAACTATATTGAATTCTTCTTGTTTTAGAGGCTATTAGACAACAATCCCTTGTAATACAGAGAAAGACTTGGAACACTCTATAATGGAATAGCTTAGATTTGCAAACATCCGTAAACAAAGGAAAAAATCTTAAAAGGTAAAAAAGTAATATAATGTATTTATGTCTGTTAAGTTAGCACCCTCCATAAAAAACCGGAATAACACATATGCAGAAATTAAGTGCTCTTTATGCGTTAATTATGTGCTCTATTCACGATTTTTGTGCTCGAGCGGTTTCGTGGGAAATTGCAATTGAAACTGAGGGTGCTGGCTTAACGTAAGCTAGTACCCCCACTCATTAAAATTACATATAAAATAAAAAACTCAATATGCTAGAATTATATGCTTTTTATGTGCTTTCAAATGCCTCAAACAAAATTAGTCTATCTGTAATAGTTTAAAAAATATATGCAAAAAAAGATATATATACTACTGATATAAGAATAAAGTATCAGTTAAAATAGAGAAAGCGAAATAATTCTTGTCTTAAAATGTTTCTCGATTAATGTGTTCTCGAAATATGCACAATGAAATTTTCGTGCTTATCCCCTTAGACCGACCTGAACGTGAGTACCCCATACGTACAAGAGTACCTAACCAGTTAAAATACAGGTAGCAAATTGGTTTTAGTCTTAAAATATTCCTCAATTTATGTGCTCACGAAATATGCACAATGATTTTAAAAGCATAAAAATCACATTAATTTTTTTTGTTAATGTAATTTTTTGATACAAATTTTTTAAATAAACAATTATATATGTAATATCTAAATATTCTATTACCATATTCTTTTATACATCATAAAACAAATATATCCTTCAAATATTAGTCACGCAATTGTAGCGTGAACTGTACTATCATTCATGTAATATTATCATGAAAAACAATACACAAGAGATTTTATATAAATACAAATTAAAGTTTACTAAAGACTAACTAATTTTGAAAATTACATTTTGTTTCTATTATTAGAAAGGGAATGTTAAAAATTAATTAAACATATGTTTACTTATATGTATTTATATATTGTTCAGAATCTCAGTGACCCATTCTCCATAATATTTAGCAACTTTGCAATACTTACTCCTAACTCATATTAAATAACTTTAAAAATGTATACAAATACATATACAAATACATATAAATACATATAAATAAAAATTTTTCTGAAATCTTATTAAACAAGTTAATCAATACATTAACTAAAACAAAAATCTTATTCTGTTTATTTTGAAAACACATAAGTTGAGGAACATTTTAAGACTAAAACCAATTCGCTATCTATATTTTAACTGGTACTTTATTTTTATACGTATGGTGTGCTCACGTTTGGGTCGGCCGAAGGGGATGAGCAAAGAAATCTCATTGTGCATATTTTGAAAACACATAAATTGAGGAATATTTTAAGACTAAAACCAATTCGCTATCTG
>NW_020217153.1:0-2600 GCF_003070985.1 Temnothorax curvispinosus | reverse complement strand
ATCGCTGAAATGTTCTTTCACTCTTGTTTCAAGATCTCTCTTCGTCTAGCCAATGTAGGACGCGTCGCAATTCTCACAATCAATTTTATAAACCACATTAGTTTCCTTGTTGGTCGCTAATCTGTCCTTGCCTCTCCTGATGACAGCACTGAGTTTTTTCGGTATCTTATATACCACGTCACAGCGGACTCTCTCAAGAGTACCCCGTATGCCCGCGCTTAAGCCCTTCACGTAAGGGATCACCACACATCTGCGTACATCAAACGTGCTGTCGCGTTCGGATTAGGCTGCTAAAATCGTGGATTCACATAAAAAAGAGGATTGGCATCTTGACACAACAACGCATTTTTTTACTGAGATGCAGAAGACGAGACGTACTACCTCCGCATATCAAATATCTTAAATCTAACACACGTCTTCACAATCCCATTACTACGTATAAGTTCGAAAGATCTAAAATGCGATATCAGAGAGCAATACTAAATTTAGAAATTAGTGATATTCACGAGCATTTGAATTGGTTAGGGATCAAAATCAGGGAGATTGAGGACAAATTGCTGTTGTGTCTACCTGTATCAATTGTTGACAATGTTTTCACCTTTAACAAAGAAAAAATCTTTAAACATTGTGACGTGACAAATGTCGCGTCCCTTACCCCAGATGGGAGCTCGGCCGAGGGAGGCGTCAGGGATGGTGCCTCCGCCCGAGGCGGGCGGAGAGCGAATATTTAGGTTAGGATTAAGATCTTTTGCGAGCGTTACAGGTCGAGGGAGTGCGGAGCAGATGGCCAGGGTCACGACGATTGTAACGGCCTATGCCGCGTCGAGGGACTTACGGCTGGGCAACCAGGAGCTTCCGAGGGCGTACGGTCGGCGGGCGGGTCACGCTGGGGCCCACAGCCGGAAAATCATCTGACCTGTCAAGGCGTCACAAGCGGCACGAGAGCACTGCAGCCCGAGTACGGAGGACCCAAAGAGGGGGACGCCCCGACGAAGGTTCCCGTCAAGGAACGGGGCCACCTCCGGTGTATCGCCCCCGGTCGACGAGCCATGGCCCGGCCAGCCTGGCCGTCGAGGAACCGGACGATGAGTCGCGGCCTGGACAGCCGGTCTCACGTAGGCGGACATTAAACCTACCGCCGGCGGATGGGAGCAGTGACAAGGGGCGCCCTAGTGCGGCGCGGCGATCGCCTAGAGGGATCGCTGGCAGGCCAGGGCGCAGCACCGACCAGGCTAGGGAAACCGGCGCGCGCGGGCGCGCGCGCGGGCCCTGCGTGGTCCCGCCGGACCAAGGAAACGCCACTGTCGTGCGAGCCGCCATCCAGGCAACATCCAGCCTTGCGAGCCGAGCGACGAGCTGCCGGAACAGGAAGAATTTGTAAGGCCACTGCTCAGCCCTCCTCGAAGTAAGATCGCGGTAATACCTAGGCCCTCCCGGGAGTCGCGTTGTGCCGCGGTAATGTATGAGATCCGCCGTAATTGAAGAATATCGAGTGCTATACCGCGGGAGGGCCCGTGCGAAGTGATCGCGAGTGCCCGTCTCGGGGATGAGAACGTACGGCCGCCGACAGTCAGCGTGATTGTGATTTCGTTGCGTGTGATTTCGTTTCGTGTACTTTCGTTGCGTATGGTTTAATTGTGAGTAATTTCGTTTCGTGTAATTTCGTTGCGGGCAATTTCGTCACGTGGAATTTCATGGTCGCCGTTGGCTTAACCGTGCCGTAGTTTCGAGAAGTGGCTCTCGCGCGTGAGAGAGCCTCATAGTTATCGTTGCCGGTTAAGTTCAGGCCATTTGTAATTAGCTATACGTGCGTTTCATCGGGATTAATGGCCCACGGTTGTGTCGAGTTTACGGGTGAGGTCATTCGTGCGTCTCGAGGGGAGAGGAGATCCCCAGCGTTGTCGCGGTAGGAAATTGCGTTAATTGTTTAATTGTTAGACGTAGACGTTTCGAGTATTTCGCGTTTGACCGTCCGGGTAGGATTCGCTACAATTTATGTCGGGGAATAGCCTTGTGCGAATTCGATCGGGATTGCCGTGCAGTTCAGCGACGGGATGAGTATCGCGCTCGTGGGGTGACACGTGGCGCGTACTCGAATTCTGCTTGTTCGCCGTGGAACACGCTATCTTCCACATGTTATCTGCCTTAACCGAAATATAATTTTATGTTTTCTGTTATTTGAGAGTGATGATTGCGCTACGCTCCCTCTCCTATTCCACCCGCGGTTAATCACAAAAGCCCACGCCTGAGAATACTGCGATCTCGTGAATCGTGGTGCGTGGAATTGCACCTGGCGCCCAACATAACATCTTAAAAATACTCAGTCGAGCTACCATCGGGGTTTCGGAGAGAAATATCGCGAATCTATAAAGAGATCTATAGTGAAGAAAGCGACGGCGCGCTCCTCCACGGCCGGCGAGACCGTGAGGACATCGTCGTCGTCGTCATAAATTTTGCGTATGAATATACGCAACGAACATATAGAATCCGTTAGAATTAAACTTGTCAAAAAGTTCAATCGAATATTGGACAGACAAGATACTTGCCGCGCGTTTCTTAAGGGCTTACACCTGAGTAGAATTTTGAAAAAATCGATTTTT
>NW_020217152.1:0-1489 GCF_003070985.1 Temnothorax curvispinosus | reverse complement strand
ACAACTTCAAAATAATACATTCAAATTTAATTATTTATTATTGGATTTATATTAAGATCTAACATTCCTCTATCGAAAAGGCTGTAACTATACACACGGCTGCGTCGCATTTGTCCCAATTGCTACAAAAAATAAAAAACAATATACTTGTTTGCTATAGTTATCAATTAATATTGAAAGAATTACCTCATGATTTAAATATCGATATCTATACTCAATATTGCGCTTCCTCTCAGCTGTGTATGCATTTTTTAGCGTGAAAACTAATACATCATGCAAAATTTCTTCCGATACCTTCCGATACATTTATATATACAAAATTGACAATAATCATTCGGTTATGATTCGTAAAATTTTTATCCCAGAACATTTGCCGTATAAATTTCGGCCACGTATTTGCATTGCCAATGATGTCCTGAATCGCAAGCCACGGATTATTGTTTAATTGCTGGACTGAGTATGCCATTGTAAGATTAAGATGTGCAGGTTGTAAATGACAAGATATTTATTTAAGTAAGACGCGTCGAAGTACACTACACATGTCGCTACGGAGCATGCGCGTGCGGCCACGAAGCATACGCATGTGGCCGCGGGGCATGTTCGTAGTCGCTATATCTTGTCGGTATGACAGGTCTCATAACCTGATAATCGTCAACTTTAACTGTTAATATCTCGCTTCGCGGGGCAGAGCGACACTTTTTTCTGCGAGATTCTTTTATTTCACGTAAAAACGCGTCGATTAAGCCTAAGTTCAACGAAATCGGTGAGGAAGCTACAATTCTGCATATTTACCCTAATTTATCACGTAGAAGCATGTTTTGTCAAATATGCATCTTGCAAAGATGTTTTCAATTTAACGGTGAATGAAGTGTTGTCTACATACAAGTTTACCTTTCCTTGCATGGAGCATGCATCCGAAATTTTGTCGTATTCTATATTATATTATACTATATTCGTTTAAGAATGAGGCAATATGTGCATCAAGAAAATTTAGACGCCGAAACACAACCTCGCAAAGAAAAAATGTCTAAATGGATCAAAACTTAAAATATATATTATTTTCGACGGAGTTTTATGTTAATTTTTACCCTTCAGTCTTTTATACACGTAAAAGGTCCTTTATACACTGTGACGACAACGACGATGTCTTCACGGTCTCGCCGGCCGTGGAGGAGCGCGCCGTCGCTTTCTTCACTAGAGATCTCTTTATAATTCGCGATATTCCTCTCTAAAACCCAGATGGTAGCTCGACTGAGTATTTTTATGATGTAATGTTGGGCGCCAGGTGCGATTCCTCGCACCACAATACACGAGATCGCAGTATTCTCAGGCGTGGGCTTCTTTGATTAATCGCGGTTGGAATAGGAGAGGGAGCGTAGCGCAATCAACACACTCGAGTAACAAGGAACATAAAATTATATTTTATTTTAATGCATATAACAAGTGGAAGGTAAGCGTGTTCCACGGCGAACAAGCAGAATTCGAGTAC
>NW_020217151.1:0-1021 GCF_003070985.1 Temnothorax curvispinosus | reverse complement strand
ATATCGGCTCCCGCCTTTTTTATTACATTCTCGTGTTCGGGAAGTCTCTCGGTCATACACTAACCCTCCCATCCCTCTAACTCCTTTTGATCATCTTGTTTATTCCGGATTAGCCGATTTATCGGTAGACTCGGAATAATCTTTATATAACACGTGCGTGGAAAGTGGCCCGTTACGCGCGCGCCATCTGTGCGACAAATAGCCAATTCTACACCGTGAAATCCTCCGCTCGAATATTACCGCACCGTTTCGAGCGGAAAATCTCTCGTGTGTGGAATCGGCCGTCCGTCGCACAGAGGACGCGCGCGCAATGGGCCACTTTCCACGCACTTTGTAATATAAAATAGAGTGTGTAACACGTGCGGGTTGAGAATTGGACACGCGCGCGGATGATCGCACTCGCCTTCGGCTCGTGCGTCCACTCCGCACCCGTGTCCGATTCTCAACTTCCCGCACTTGTTACACAAATAACTATTCTCTATTACTTCGAGTTAGCTGACTCGTCGGTGGACTCAGGGTGTCTCTTTCGTTATCCCGGATTAGCCGATTTATCGGTGGATTCGGAATAATCTTTCTCTACTACTTCGGGTTAGCTGATTCGTCGGTGGACTCGGGCTATCCCTTTTGTTGTCCTGGATTAGCCGATTTATCGGTGGATTCGGAATAACCTTTCTTTATTACTTCAGGTTAGCTGACTCGTCGGTGGACTCGGTGTATCCCTTTCGTTGTCCCGGCCCTGGTAGAAATATTTCTACAAAATTTAAGAAAAAATAAGAGTGTACTACAAAAAACTATAAAATATAATTGCCAAAATCTATTAAATTCTACATGAATTTAAGAAATACTACAAAATCCTACATGAAAATGCTAGAATTGGAACACTTTTGTAAATTTTTGTATTTTTTTAGTGCATCTTGATCTATAAATTTTTCGGTAAAACTACGCCAAACTGCAACTAATACTAGTATTCTACACATTTCTATATCTATTTGAGTACAGTAGACTACAAGGAAATACTAGA
>NW_020217150.1:0-2216 GCF_003070985.1 Temnothorax curvispinosus | reverse complement strand
CGGCTGGGCTAGCAGCTGTGCTCGCACTGTCTTAGAGGGCGGCTTCATTCTCCCCGTCGGCTTCGGTTGCGCGGCTGAAGCGCATCCGGAGTCAACCACATCTCGCATTGAAGCCGTCCTCTTGCTTTCGGAATGGCCCCGATGTTCCCTGGCTTTTCGCCTGCGCTCGCGTGCTCGCTGCTCCCGACGTTGCTCGCGCCGCGTCTCGCTGGTCCTCTCCTGCACTATCTCTCGCACTTTTTCCTCCGCCCTCACTGCCGCCTTTCGCTGCCTCACGCCCATCGCCGTCCGCCACTTTTCGAGGTCTTTGCCTCTTCCCTTTTTCCGGGTCACCTCCTCCTCGGCCTCCGGGGGCGGGTTGCTTTCCTCGTCATCCGACAAGGCCTCCCCACGGGTCAAAAAATTCACCCCTACGCTTATCGTCTTCGGGCTGGGCCCCTCCGATCGCTGCGCGCCGCTGGTTGACGGGGTTGGTTCGTCCAGCAACGGGTTTTCGGCCGGTACGATCTTCTCTTGGAGCCCCCTCGGTTCTTCGCGTGGCATCATCGGCGCGATAGATCTGCGCTCCCCGGATTGGACCTCGCGCGGTCCCGGGATGTCGTCTCTTCCTTCGTTCCCGCTGACATCCGGCCCGCGCCCCATTTCGCCCTCAAGGAGTGAGGCTTGTACATGGGAGCGGCCGTCGCGGTACTCCATCGTCACCCTAAATGGGCGACGACTTCCATCGTTGCGGTATGGCCATCGTGCGGTGGACACGACACTAACATTGGCCACGTCCTCCTCGTCCGGGTTGTCGCTCCGCACCCTGATGTTTGGCGTCAGTTCCCCCACTGGGATGTCCTCCAGTGGGACTTGTCGCCCTGCCGGAGTCTCGTTCGCCATCTTCGGATCGCCGTCTTTCGACATCGGAAGGCTCGCCTGCTCCTCCACTCGATTCGCCTCTCGCTCGTCGTCACTCGGGGCTGTCCCGGTTTCGTTGTCCGTCGCCGGCGTCGCGTCGTCCGCTCGTGTGCCCGTCGAGTTGACAGTGGTCTCAGCTTTCGCACGATCTGTAAGTATGCACTCTCGATCAGGTTCCGTCGGTGATGTCGGCCCGCCGCGTAACAACCCGACCGGTTTGATCGCTCGCGATTGTGTGTCGACTGATCGCTCGCGCCTCGTGCGTTCGCGTTCCTCGCCGCGCCTATCTGTCGAGCCCCCCTCCGATATCTTCCGCCGCACGCGTTTTACGCGCCTCGCGAAACGTGCTAACCGCCACTCCGTGCGCGCTCGGCCTCCTCTGATATCCTGCGTACGCTTCGTCTTGGTCGCTCGCGTTCGTCCTCGTTGCCGCTTCCACTTCCTTCGTTTGCGTTCTCGCCTCGGTCTTAATATCGGAGGTTTCCGTATCTTGGGTGTGCGATCATGCCGTTTTCCTACCGGGGTGCCATAATAGTTGTTCGTTTTGGGATGGCTATTCTCTTGTGGCTCCCCGTCGTTCTGGACTCCGCGCTCCCCGTCATTCTCGCATGTTTTTCGCGTCGGAATTGCGGCGGTCTGCGATCCCTCGCACCCCGGATCTTTTCCAGTTTCCGGAGTTCTTGCAAAGTTAATCTCAACATCTGGGTTACAGGTTATTATGAGCCCGAATTTTGAATGGAAATCCATTCCGAGGATTACGTCGAATGGCGATTCGTCGATCACATAGAACCAGTGTTCGTATTCCCTGCCGTGGTACCAACACGTGATCCGCGCGCTCTCTCTCACCGGGGCCCCCTCGTTATTTAACGCGCCTTTGATTTTGAAGGGTGGCGCTTTGACGATCTCGAGTTTCTCCCCCGTTTCAATTATTTTGTCGCACGCGTTACGGGTGACAATCGTGATTTGCGATCCCGTGTCTATGATCGCTTGGATCCGGCTTGCTCCAATCGTTAGTTCGATTATTGGTAGACTCTCACGTTCCCCTTTCGTCCTAACCGCTCCGGGGCCCCTCTCTCCCATTTCTCCGATGTTTTCCTCGGACTGGGGTGGGTTATGCCCCTCGTGCTGTATAATGCAGCATTCCTTCTCGGTCCCCTCCGCTTCCGCGTTCTGTTTCTTCGTCTTCTTGTTCGGTCTATATTTTATACCCCGGGCATCCCGAGCTTCCCGGCCCTTCGCCTGACTGTCTTCGCTATTGGGTTCTCCGACATCGGCTCCCCCGCGCTTTCTCGTATCCGGAGTTTCCGCCTTTCGCC
>NW_020217149.1:0-4024 GCF_003070985.1 Temnothorax curvispinosus | reverse complement strand
TTTCTAGATAATTCTACAACAATTAAACAATCTAAACAATGTGAAGAAGTAATTTTTATTAAGCCTAACAACAATATTCATCTCGACAATATTGAAATGAATTTATTATACAATATAGCAGGTTACATTATCACAAGTATTGTTAAATGCACAAAAACATGTTCTCAATGTTTATATTCTACAGGATCAAAAAGTTATTTTAATAAAAAATATACAAAATTAGTTCTCTTGAAATGCTTCCGTAAAAACACGCTCTTTTTCGTCAATGAGGAAACGTTTGATTATTTTCTCAAGATGGAAATAATTATTCGATCATACATGTCAGATTTAAAAAAAAACAAACTGCAATTTTTTTAGTTTTTATTTATAGCGTTTTTTCTTGACTGCACTATCGCCTACTAGTGCAACACTAGTGCAACACTATATACATATACATATATATATATATACAAAAATACATTTTTTGATGTTTAATGGCAATAAAAGTGTTTTTCTGATTTATTATTTCACATTTATTAATACGCAATTTTTCTCTATTTTAAAAATTCCGCCATTTTCGCCATTTTGAGGGGCTTGTAAAACTGAACCAATAGAAAGAAGTCTACGGAATGGCCAGACTCTGTATTCAAGGGACTCTATACCTTAGTCTAGGTAATTTACAGTATTTAAATTTACAAAATATAGGCTTAATATTGTTGTTGTAATTAGATCGCTTGGAACGATACGCGAGATGCGTAGAGATGGACAGGACACTTATTGTACAAGTTCTTTATACTATAGGAACTCTTTATTCAATTCACAAGAACACACAATACGTCTTGACTCTACGATGGTCAAGGCTCTTATGCACCACTGATGCCCGCACGCACGCGTGGCGCGCCAAGTCGCGCCGCCAGCCGGGAGCTGCCCTCTAGAAGGGCGGGAACTTATTGCTCGTTCAAAGTCCTCTCACAATACTCCCTCCCTTTGTGCGAGCGATCCACGGGTCCTCTCTAAGTTTCCTCTTTATCTGAAACATAACAAGAATTAGTTATCGAATAAAATTAATCTCTAACTTTGTTTAAACTCTATATTCATTATTTTATCTCTCATTGTCAGATACGCAAATGCTTCTAGAGGTAAAGGTTTTGTCATAATGTCTGCCAAATTCTCTTTGGTCTTAATCCATTCGACTTTTACCTTCCCTTAATCAACACACTGCTTGATAAAATCTCCATGAGTGTCATCCATATGTTTTCTATTTCCAATTTCTTCTCTTTCTTCTAAGTTTTCCTTTATTTTCTCTAAGTCGTCATCAAACATTTTAAGTTTGTGACTTCTATCCTTCTTAGTGCAGTTTCTTGCTGCTCTGTTGTCACGACTCTATAAATTTTCTCGTGCTTGGATACCAGAGTATATAGTATATATTCAGTGTCAGTATATCTCACCAACACACCAATAGCTGTCTCGTCGAATTTCGACGTAGGCTTTGGTACTCTTGCATATCCAATGCATCCGAATTTCTTTATTTGTTCAAAATGACAACTTGTTTCTGATGAAAACTTCTTCAACGGGATCTCGTACTCTAAAGTCTTATGTGGAGATCTGTTGTACGCATGCACAGCAGCGTCAACTGCCAACTCCCACATACTCTTTGGTAATCCCGAGTCGAACATATATGTTCTTACTTTCTCTTGCAACGTTCTGTTGAACCTTTCTGCAACTTCATGGTGTTCTGGAGTGTACGGTGGTGCAAATATGGCTTCTATCTTTTCTCTTTTAATACCTCTTTAAAAGCACCTCCCGTAAATTCTTTGTCTTGATCTGACTTTACATAGCATAGTTTTTCTTCTTTTCCTAGTAGATTTCTGGCAAATATTAGATATTTCTCTAGAGCCTCTCCCGATTCATCTTTTGTCTTCAGAGAATAGGCTTTTGCTAATCTAGAATAGTCGTCTATAAAAGTGATTATAAACCTCTTTTGTCCTGGATAGGATGTATGTTTTATTGGACCCATGATGTCTGTATGTATTACCTGTAGTGGTCTCTGTGCTCTATTTCTGTTTTCTTTAAACGGCAGTTTTGCCATCTTTGCCATTATACATACTTCACACTCTAATATGAAGTTATCAAACTTAACTGTCTCTAATCTCATTTCTACTTTTTGTAGCTGTCTTAGATAGTTTAACAACTCATGATCTAACCTTGCAGCCGACGGCTGCACCTGAGCACGACCAGCTGCAGGAGAGGCGACTACCAACGGTGACGGATGACCGGATACTCACCCAGCCGATGGCGAAGAAGCAACGAGTTCGAAAATCAAAGCACGAACAGACGGGCAACACGGAGAAGCGAATCAGTGGCCCGAACGAGACGGAGGCGGCGCAAATGCGAATCGTCCAAGCGGCGATCATGGATGCGGAGACGGTTGCTGAGCGACTATAAACCAGTGCGCAAACCTGAAACATAAAAAGACAAAATGTATATAGTGCGATATGAAAAATAATAAACAATATTAGTGGACAATATAGTAATAAGAAAAATATATATAATGGACTGACATAGATATAGAGATATATAAAACTAAAGATAAAATTTTGGAATAAAAGCGCGAGCAATAATTATAGTTAATCCGCGGCGTGCGATTAAGAGAAATTTACTTTTCCGATTTATACCGATCCGAGTGAGCGGAGGCGAATCAAGCATAGGAGAAAAAATGTTCATTTCGTCCAATAGATTAAGAAAGGTCATAATCCTTTTGATGATTAAACGAACCTTTTACCAGAAAAAGTGGACATATCCTTATTTCCCGATTCCTCATCTATAGATTTGAATAAGAATAAGATCGACGAACGAAAACGCGATTGCATTGATCAAGAGAAAGAAAAGGTAGAGTCACGTGAATCAATTCGAGGATAAATTAAATTACGAGCAATCGAGTTCAGCCAAAAAGACGTAGAATTACCGTAGAATGAAAATCCTTCGCGAATAACGCAGAAATATAGAGTCGGGGCAAGTTGGCAACGCGATCAGTATAAGCAGCCGATACGAAAGATAAATTACGCGAAAGCACGAGGCATAGTTAAAATTTCCGAAACTATTCGCAATAAGCAAGGGTAAAATGGCAATAGCGCGAATCTGGGGCAAATACGTTACGATGATGGAAATTGCGTCAGAGCACTTGAAAACACCTGCCTACCAAGGGTGCGTTTCGATATTCACTGTAAGTACTGACGATATGACGTCATTGAGTAAAACTGCAGGAGCGTTTCTATATTGCTGCTGTTACTTTCAGGCTGGAATAACGGAACGACGACACAGTACTGCCAGTACTGCCAGTGAATGTCGAAACGCACCCGTATAAGAAAAAAATATAACCTATCTTAACTTATTTTAGACACGACGTGACACGATAGGAGCACCTCTAAATATATAAAAAAGAATCTTGTACTTAAACAATAATGTTGCAAAAGTCATGTCTATAAAATAAATAACAGTTTTCAGATTTATAAAAATATCGAAATTATTTTTTATTATATTAATTATATTAATTTAGTAGTAGTAGTAGTAATCTTTTCGGGCTTTTTCCGCATCTTCGTAATTAACAATTACTGTATATTTCTCGTTGTTGCTTTCCAGGTCCACAAGGACCAAACCTAGGTGAACCTGGCACCCGACTTCCAAAAAATTAATTTTTTTACAGAAAACGTTAGCATTTTGTTTGTAGTTGTTTGTAGTAACAAAAATTTCGTTTGTAGTTTATTACATTAAAAATGATAAAAATTAAAAAAAATTACTCGCACTCCACTTTGAGATATCTCAAATCCGTTTGCGCCATCTTCTTTAGAATCATTTGTAGTTGTTTGTAGTGCTTTTCTTTTTGTTTATAGTTGCACCATTTAAAAGTTATTATATTTTTGCAATAAACAAAAAGAGTAACTTTACCAATTTTGGAAATATCTCAAATCCGCTTGCGCCACTTTCTTCAGAATCATTTGTAGTGCTTTTCTTTTTGTTTATAGTTGCACCATTCAAAAGTTATTAT
>NW_020217148.1:0-5616 GCF_003070985.1 Temnothorax curvispinosus | reverse complement strand
CACGCTCGAAAAAATGTCTTCAATATGTACATTGTGCATATATATATGTATATATATATATATATATATATATATATATATATATATATTTATTTATCTATTTATTTATTTATTTATTTATTTATTTATTTATTTATTTATTTCAGATTGTAATATCCAATGTACTGAATAATGCACAGAAAGTACAAGAAATGTTGGTCACAATGACTGCTAATATGACAAACGCTATCTCTAATATGTCTCAAGAGCTTGTTGCTTCCAATATTACTGTGAGACTGTCATCTGCTTCAGCTGGAAGTAAGGAAAGAGGCTTTTTCACGCTGACGCTCGACGCTAAATTTGGGCGTCAAAACTAATGGTCACGTGACCAACTTCATCGGTAGAAAGCAAAATAGCATCAAATATGCGAGCGTCAAAACACGTCTAATTATTTTTTAACAATATATACACTTTATTTACAGTCAACGATTTGCAACTGACAAGCAATTGACTGAAATTGAGCGTCAAGCGTCAAAGCTGAAAGACTATCACGTGACCTATTACGTGATCGACGCCCAAATCGAGCGTCGAGCATCAGCATGAAAAAGCACCTGAATATGTCGCGCGATAATGGAATGTATTAATTAACTTCAAAAATTTTCTATTTTAACACTAATCCCTCCAACGTTTTTTCCGCCACTTAATTCCTCCAACCATGCACTTTCGTGTCCCATGCGTTTTTCAGTATGTTAATACCTTTGAAAAATTATTATAATATCTTTATACCTTCGACTAAAAATCAATGTAAAGAAAATTTGGAAATTATTTATTAAAATATTTTTTACAACAATTATATGTTGAAAAACGCACGTTACGACTTGTTTTATTTAAAAAATCACAACTCATGAACAAATTGACAAAATTTAATGTTTTAGCACGCAAATGAAACCTAAAAGTAGTGCGAATGAGAAAAAAATTGAGATAATTGTTAATTAAATAAGAATACTTAATTTTGTTGCCAGAAATTTGGTAATATTTAAGTGGTATAGGAAGACTTTAACCCGTTGAGGTCACATGGGGTCTAGTGGACCCCAGGATTTTTTTTTCTTAAAAATATACTATTTTGAGAGTAAAACGCACAGTTTTTTTGCTCTATCTCAAAAAATTGTGATGAATATTTTTGTGAAAAGTCAAATTTCTCGAAAAAAAATTTTTTTCTCGCGTTTTTCAACATAAAATTTAAAGAATTATTGGATTATAAAGAGGAAGTCATAAACTAAATTCCAGTTTAAGGTTTGAGTCGATACATCAAAAAGAACGCCAATGGCAACTGTTGTGGGGTCAATATTCATCAAAATTTTTTGAGATAGAGCAAAAAAACTTCCTGCGTTTTACTCTCAAAATAGTATACTTTTAAGAAAAAAAAAGTTTGGGGTCCATTGGACCCCATGTGATCTCTACGTTACTTTTAAGAGGTGTGGCCTCAACGGGTTAAGGATGCCAGAAAAAGAATTTTTGAATAAGAAAAGACGAATTTGGACTATTTGGAGTGTGAAAAATATTTTTTACGTAAAAAAATTATATTTTTTTATAATCGGATGCTCCTCTCCCCACCTCTTCCGCCTATCTTTGAGCCACAATAGTCCTCTGTGGAATGTCAAATTTTTTTTTTAATAACAAAAATATTTTAAATACGCTTAAATTGTACACAAAAATACATTTTTGTCGAAAAAAATTCTCACTTATCTTCACACAACACTGACGTAATCCTCCAACGATGCACTTTCGTGTCCCAACGCGATTTTGTCGAAAAAAATTCTCACTTACCTTCACACAACACTGACGTAATCCTCCAACGATGCACTTTCGTGTCCCAACGCGATTTTGATAGTTTGTCGTTTCAAGAGGGGGATTATTCTACGATCGTTGGATTCTCGGAACAAACGACCGTTAAAAACGCGTGGGACACAAAAGTGCATGGTTGGAGGGATTAGTGTTAATTTTTCTTTTTATGATTCATGTATTGTCTGCGTCATTATTTGTAATGTCTAGTCTTTACATTGGAATATATTTCAGAGAAAGAATCGACCAATAGATACCATACTGTGGCTCGTATGCCACTTACGCTGGGGCGTCGCGTGCCCTTCGCAGAGGATATGCCGTAGCGTGAGAGGGATCGTCGAGTGATCTGAGAGACAGATGTATGTAATAAATAGGTCGTTTATTCTATGTCCTATAATACAGGTGTAGGTGTGTCAGTGTGCTGAAGAAGGCCCTGAGAAGGGCCGTGGAGGCGGCCCTGAAAAGGGCCGTTTGGGTTCTTCTTGTGCTGTGGCCCTGAGAAGGGCCGATTGGGTTCTTCTCCTCCTAGTCCCGGAGTCGCTCACGCCAGATGATGCTCGGCTGCGTCTTGGTTCTCCGGAAAGAGCTGAACTTCCGCCAAGCCGGCGGTGTCCCCGGTGGAGTGAGGGACTGCTCCGGTTCCTCAGTCTGTGTAGACGTCGATGATAGTGCCGGTGGCTCCTCGGTCTGCGTTCCTTGTGAGGAGGTGACCTCCCACTCCGGGTCGGTCTGTACCTCCTGAGTGTCGCGTGGAGGCTGGTGTTGCACGCCTCGGTGAACACGCGCAGGAGGGATGGTCTGCGTCTCCTGGTGTACTCGCTCGGAAGGTGACGGTGGCAGAGGCGACAGGAGTGGAGGCACCGTCCACGATAGTCGAGGAGACGTGTAGCGCCGGACCCTTATGTCCCACGTTGAGATGAGCGCACGTGGAGGACGAGTCAGTCGCACCGGCGAGAGCTGGAGCTGGACGAGCTTCCACGGTTGGCCTGGACGGTAGTCCAGGGGCCGCTGAGGTTGTCTCGGTAGCGGCAGGCAAAGTGGCGCAGCTCGTCTCGGTGGTGGCCGTAGCTTCGGCGGCGGCAAGGTGACGGCGAGATCGTTATCAAAATACTTCTCCTGGTCTTGGCTGTGAGCTTGAGAGCAGTCGAAAGCTGCCTAGGCCGTCGCTGTGTGGCCTTTTATTCTTCCCTGACGGGAAATGAAACGCGAGAAAGTCTGCCACCTGTCGGCGGCGCTCTCGTATAGCTTCGCGGGCCGTAGTCTGACCCACGCGCTCGGCGCGTGATCGGTGGCGCGCGCGCGGCGCGCGTACCGTATCGATTGTGCGGTCGGAAGACCGCCACACATACTATTACTGAGCCCACGAGTCTAAGTGTTGTACAAGAAGTAAGTATAGAAGTTGTAATAGAAACCAAGAAATGAATGAGACTAGATCGCCAATTATGCCTATACCACACCTCTCTCATACATATACACAGGGTGTTTCTTAAAGAACGCCGATTAGCTATTTTTTTTTAATCAACAATTGAGTCAAAAAGTCCTGAGTACCTTTTAGATATTACATATATTTAAACTGTTATTGTATATTACTATTTTCCCGTAGGAAACCGAGACCATTGACACCGAGATTGACAATGATGGCATATCCAATTTATCGAGCGAGGAAGATGAAGCACACATGGACACGTCGAGAAAAGACTCTGATACTGGAAATTGGAAGGCAAATCCACTGGAAGGTACGAGCTGGATGCGTAACAATACTATGCCGTCGCGGAATAACGAGCCAGAGGAACTCGATTTGTCTTTTGATGATGCCGAAGGTTCCGGTAAAAATTATAATTTTAGCGAATATCTTCGAAAATATAAGGCGTATGAAAAAAAGTTTTATACAAAAGGTTTATGGTTTTTTGTGCTCTTTACAATATAGCGTAATCACATTTTTCAAATATGTCAAATTTTTTAATTTAACCTTTACCCACCTACTATTTTTGTCGAGATAAGCCGCAAAAAAATACGTGTCTAATATTTTTTGATGCTCAACAACATATCCAAAGCGCATCCAAATCGGTGACGGACATTTTCGACCGTTCCCTTGCCAGTCACGTGACCCGCCATGTTTTCAATATGCACATTTAGCATGTATGTACATTTTGAGCTCTATAATTAGCAATGTCCATAATCATTAAGTCGCGATCTTCAGCACAGTTTCCAGTTCCCGTCGTTAAATAAATTGTAGAGAATAATTTTTTAAAATCGAAATAAAACTGTGAAGGCGTAACGGTATATGCCGCACCGTTCAAAGTTCGAATTTTTTTGAAAAAATTCTCTAATGCATCTTGATGTAATCATCTCGTGAGCAAGAATTTAATATCTTTGGACTATTTGGAGTGTGAAAGATATTTTTTATGTAACAAAATTATTTTTTTTTTATAATCGCATGCTCCTCACCTCTTTCGCCTGTCTCTGAGCCATAATTAATAGTCCTCTGTGGAATGTCAAATTTTTTTTTAATAACAAAAATATTTTAAATACGCTTAAATTGTACACAAAAGTACATTTTTATCGAAAAAAATTTTCACTTACCTTCACACAACACTGACATAATCCTCCAACCATGCACTTTCGTGTCTCAACGCGATTTTGATTGTTTGTCGTTTCGAGAACAAATGAGCTATGGCTCTGAAATTTCTGCCTGATGTTCTCTACTACAACAACTTTTTTTATGGGAAAATTATCTCACGATCGTTGGGTTCTCGGAACAAACGACCGTTAGAAACGCGTGGGACACAAAAGTGCATGGTTGGAGGGATTAGTGTTAATTTTTCTTTTCATGATTTATGTATTATCTGCGTCATTATTTGTAATATCTAGTCTTTACATTGGAATATATTTCAGGGAAAGAATCGACCAATAGATTGTCAAAATCACTAGCTAAAGGTGTCATGAACCCTATGGTGGGTGGGCATACTATTACTAAGCCCACGAGTCTAAGTGTTGTACAGGAAGTAAGTATAGAAATTGTAATAGAAGCCAAGAAATGAATGAGACTAGATCTATATATTGTATGTATATATTTATTTTGTATCATCATTATCTTTCATACATATACACAGGATGTTTCTTAAAGATCGCCGATTAGCAATTTTTTTATATCAAAAATTGAGTCAAAAAGTTCTGAGTACCTTTTAGATATTACATATATTTAAACTGTTATTGCATATTACTATTTTCCCGTAGGTAATTGATATTGGAGCTCAGGAGAGTAATGATGACATACCTCCCGATAGTCTCGATCTACATCTACATCTAGCGCCATCTACATCTAGCGCCATCGAAGAGAACCATGAGGCAAGGATACGGGCTTTGGAAAAAGCGATGGCCGACATCAAGATGAAACTGAAGCCTGTATTCCAGGTGAGGAAAAATTCCGCTTATCGTTAGTTTGCTTTAACCCATTAACGATGAAGATCGTTGATTTTTCAACATATTTTTAAACCTCATTTTCATGTCTGTAACAGAGGAATAAATAGATCAATGCTAAGTGTTCCTTATATTTTTGGGTGTGCTCTAACAAAATTTAGGCTTAAAATCGAGAATTTCCTACTACAAAATTAATTTATGGCGGCTTCTGTATAAAAATAATGTAATTAAATGCTACAAGTGCTACCTTTTGAGCATTTGTATGACATCCTGTAACAGAAGAATAAATAGATCAACGTTAGTGTTCCTTATATTTTCGGGTATGCTTTAACAGAATTTGGGCTCAGAATAGAGAATTTCCAACTACAAAATTAA
>NW_020217147.1:0-1494 GCF_003070985.1 Temnothorax curvispinosus | reverse complement strand
AAAATACGATTATTTTAATATTATGTATTCTTTAATGTGAGGCATGCTCTCTCGAATGTGATTAGACGATAAATAATTATAAAATGCTGTTGCATAATGCTAGCCAAAGAGAAAAAGGTAGCTGCGAATGCCGACGGGCGGCGTTGGGACGACAAATATTCGGAGCTCCAAAATATAACACGCGACACCAAATAAATCTCGAGAAATACGTTTATTCTAACATTGTTATGTGTCCTTTAATGCAAATTAGGCTCTCTCGAATAAGATTAAACGATAAAAAGTTATAGAAAGCTGTTGCATAATGCTAGCCAACGAGAGAAAAGGTAGCGGAGAGTGCCGTCGGGCGACGTTCGGGAAGATAAAAACTCTATGATATACTATATGCGAATGACAAAGGAGGAATCTCGAGAAATACGTTAATTTTATCATTGTTATCTATCCTTTAATATGAGGCATGCTCTCTCGAACAACATTAATCGATAAAAGGTTTTAGAATGTTGTTGCATAATGCTAGCCAACGATGAGAGAAAGAAGCTTGTAGTTCGCTCGACACGAGAAAGTTGGAGCGCCGAAAATGCGACAAATGACACTATAGAAATCTCGAGAAATACGTTCGTTTTATCATTCTTATCTGTCCTTTAATGTGAGGCATGCTCTCTCGAACAAGATTAAACGATAAAGAGTTATAAAATGCCTTTGCATAATGCTAGGCAACGAGAGAAAAGAGTTATATATACGAATGCCGTGTCGCTCGATACTAAACGAGTCATAGAAATTATACGTTGACACAACGCTAATTGTTTCATGAGCTTGTTAATCTCTATTAAACAATTGAAAATTTTTTATCAAAGTAATGTAAGTTATATCTTGCTGTTCCGAGAAAAACACATGCATTATGGGTTTTCTCAATTTACTACGGTGTCATGATCACCGTGGGAAATAAGTTGAAGCGTTTTACGTGCCGCATAAGCGTCAATTAATTGTAATTTAAACAAATATAATTAATAAATATACTAATAATAAACGAAATTTCGTATTTTAGTGTTTATAAGTTAAATTTAAACAATTAAAAGAATTTAATCACGTATCGTAGAGATGCACAAAAGATCATAACAATGGTTGAAAGTACATATTCTATTAAGAGGTTAGGCGAAAATGGCGATTCTCAGCGTCGAAAACTCGCGTTTAAATCGGCAAAAGTATCAGCATAGCATGTTAAGCAAGGAGGTTGACGGAGGTATTCTAAACGAGGGTGTTGCCTTCCCACATTGCCTCCGCTTAGTCACGCTGCTATTGGTCAGAGCGCGGGAGCCTACTGCCCCTTTTGTGCATACCCGCCAGCGCTCTGATTGGCCGTCGTGGTCGGTTGAGCATCCGTACCGCGCGCCGTTCCGACAGCGGTGGGTAATAAGTGGGGGTAGGCATGCCGCGCGCGCTGCCGGAATACCAACTTCCTTGCTCATCATGCTTCCCGCGTAACAGGAGCGATTTCTC
>NW_020217146.1:1648-3162 GCF_003070985.1 Temnothorax curvispinosus | reverse complement strand
TAAGCACTTCATTTCCATGATACGCTTCTGTATTCTAGGGCTGCGTTTGGGGAGCGCGCTATTAGCGCTATTGCATCGTTCTATCTTTATCGCTCATCAGGTGTAAAACAAGGATAGAATAACCAAATAGTGCTGATAACGCGCTCCCCGAACAAAGCCTAGGTCTATGGTATCCACCGTCCGGAAAAATGTGTCAATTTGACACTGTCAAATGTGTAATCAAACAAACAGCGCATGCCAGCGCATCCCCTCCACATGCTGCCAACGCACACCAAAGCGCGAAGGCACATTCGTGTGCTGTCGAGTCGGTCGAGCGTTCGAATGTTTCCGAATCTAACCGAACTTTGCCGAAATTTGGGTCTATTTCCTTTCCCGCGCTATCACCTACCCCGCAGGCTTACGCTCCGTCTATCTTATCTTAGGTCTATGGATCTAACTGATGACATAAAAAGACAAAAAAAATGTTAGATGATGTAATAACTTCTCTCCCATCAGTGAAGAATAATATTTTGTCTATAAATAGTAAATTAAATGACGAATCGTTAGATCTATTTTTACGCATTGTAAGAGAAACTTCTTGCTTTGAAACACAAAGTGTGTTATACTTACAATACCCGCACTTAATTGAGGCTAGTCGTAGCAATAAAAACTTACAAATTATTGGCGGAATTTGCACAGATCATTGGCGATGTATTTATTTTGATGGCACCAAACTTCATGTGTACGACAGCCTATCTGGTACTACGTATGATAAATTGGCTGCTAAAGAGAAAGAATATATTCGCCTTCGTTATCCCAAGATAAAAAAATATGATATAATTTGTGAAAAAGTACAAATAAAACAACGGGATTCCATTTCTTGCGGAATTTATGCTGTGGCTTTCGCAACAACTGTAGCCTTGAAAGGAAATCCTTGTAATGAAAAATATTCTACTGACGTAAAATGCATGGGACGTCATTTATTTAAAATTCTAGAAAGCAAAAAATTATTGCCTTTCCCAAAATAATATTTTTCATTATTTAACACATCTTTGTAAGCTTTTATTGCTGCCATTATGTAAAAAGAAACAACGATAAAATAAGATTCGGAACATACACTGTCTTTACTTTTAATTTTTAATTGAGATAAAAAAAAAGAGAAAGTATAATAACTTAGAATTTTTTTAATCTGACTATTTTTGCAACTATATGCATTTCAAAATATTATTAAAAAATGCGGTAAATGTTTACAATTAGGGCCTGACCTCCGATGACCTTGACCTTGACATATGTTGTCAAGGTCACCCTCCTGAGTGACCTTCAGAAGGTTTTAGCCGGGGGTCGCTATTCGTTAAAAAGTTATTAACAAAAAAAGTTTGGAAAATATAGCAGCTATTTTGAGTATTAGAAGGCATAAATGACTAATATATATGTCGAAATAGTTCACGCATACACTTTTCACGCGAACCGAGGTTTACGCACACCTCCCCCTGCTTTCGGGGGAGGTGCGGTAGTCCCGAAATAGTTCACGCATA
>NW_020217146.1:0-1548 GCF_003070985.1 Temnothorax curvispinosus | reverse complement strand
GGGGTGTGCGTGAACCTCGGTTCGCGTGGAAAGTGTATGCGTGAACTTTTCATGCGTGGAAAGTTAATATGCGAGATGCCATATGGGTTAGGTGACGCGCTTTAAAAGTATTCAACTGTTTAAAGCGCGTCATCTAACCCATGTAAGTATTCTCTGCTTTAACAAAAAGACTTCAATTTATCAACAATTTACTACTTTAAATGTTGTGTTTTGGTAAAGCAGCGACTTTCTCGCGAAATAAAGTATTCTCTGCCTTAAAGAAAAACGTAATATTAGTCGTTTATGCCTCTCAGTACTTAAAATAACTGCTATATTTTCGAAACTTTTTTTGTTTATAACTTTTTAATAAGAAGCGACCCCCGATTAAAACCTTCTGAAGGTCACTCAGGAGGGTGACCTTGACAACATATGTCAAGGTCAAGGTCATCGGAGCTCAGGCCCTAATTGTAAACATTTACCAAAAATGCCGTGATATACTTATTGTTCTTCGCGAATCAAGTGCTAATAAAAATTATTTTCACATTTCTGTGATGAAAATAACATGCATTAAAAAAATTGTAGAAGCATGTATAACTTACATTTTATTTCTCTCCGTCAAAAAACGTCCTCCTCTCTTTTTTCTTTTTTTAATGTTTTCTTTCTTTTCGTCATCCTCTGTCTCTTCCTCTATTCCTTCATTTCCTTCCTCTACATTTTTTTCTATTTCCATGTTGTCTTGCTTTTGTCGCTGTTTCTTTTCCTTTATTTTTGCCTCGTCTGACCTATATCATAAATTTAATTTATGTGTCTTAATATAGTCTTAATATATCTCAGAGATAACACGCCTTCCTTATAATATAGATATTATATAAAAGATATTATTTATTAAAAGATATAACACTTCTGTAAAGATTTCTTTTTCTTTCTTTTATATTATTCGATCCTCTAAACAGGGATTTATTTGGTCATGCAACAACATGTTAGTTCAGCGTTACAAAATTAATATAAGTTTTGTACAGAATCGATTTACTGAGAAAGTGCGTAATATGGATATGTGTAACGTGTACGTGTTCACAGTGCGTTAAACTTAAATTTGTAGATTTGCTGTGTCAAAAAGATTATATGAATCTAACTTTTTTGCGAGAATATCTTTTAGATATGCGTGTTGTTTGGGATATTTTAACAAAAGGAAAATATGTTTTTACTTACATTCTTACGGCACAGCACGGCACACTCTTCTGTTTCCGCTGCGCAGCAATAACGACGAACGACGGATAACCGGGATAACAGCAGACTGTAGTGCCTCGGCGCACCGAGCGATACCACCGATTGTTACTGATTGACGAATGACGATCGGCCCGCTCGACGCTCGGCCCTTCGGCTAGTCGGCTGCCTAGACAATAAAGGATAGACGATCGTCTATTCCACTTTCTCCTGTTGTACGATTCCATAACATCTTAAGCGATTCGAGCACCAATTTGCTTTACCATGTAATAGCAATGTTTTACATATATATATATACATATATATATATGTCATTTGTCTATTTTGGCGACACTGATTAATTCG
>NW_020217145.1:0-1546 GCF_003070985.1 Temnothorax curvispinosus | reverse complement strand
AACTTGATTTTTAGTTTTGTTTTTTATTCTACCTTCAGAAAAAAATAAAATAATTTAGATTTCTTAAAATTAATTTTGTTTATGCTATCGGAGAGGAAACACTTATTATAAAATTGATTATAATACTAAGACAATATTAACGATTTCAGATGGTACGACGGCTATTTTATTTCTTACGTTAATGCTGAATGGAAAAGTCTATAAGCATATTGCGGACAAGATGATGCCTAATCAGGATACAGCCACGAAAAAGAAAGACATACGCATGGCAGGGAAATTAGCGCTATTCACAGGCCTTGTAAGCATATTTAGTAACAACGAGGATTCTTTGAATTGAGCTCTGTCTTAAAATCGCATCAATTGAAGTGAATCCACTGCTGAGTGCTGAAATTATACGATTTTATGCGTCACAACGAATAGACCAAGAAGAATGCTTTTTCCAGTCGATGATTTCGAATGTTGCTGACGTATCTATTTCGTTGCAAATGCATTATTATGAAATGATGATCAGTAGTAAATGAGAGATATGTGAATTAAAAAGATGTGTACATTAACTAAACAGTATCTTTGTATGATTACAAACTATCTTCATCTAATTTTTTAGTGACAATGTCCGAATAATTTGCGTTAGTATTTCTGTGTAAAAAAATATGACGATTATAGTATATCTGACGACTTTAACATAATTATAGAGGTAGGGTGTCTAAATTGTTATCGTTCCATCCAAATGTAGCTTTTATACTATTCGGATAGTATCGATATTTTATGCTGTTTAGAAACAAGTAAAAAGTATTTTAAGACACTTGTATCGTTTCCAGAATATAAAAACTTATGTTTAGATTACAGATATACGTTTTGGGTATTGGCGTATCTATTTCGTTGCAAATGTATCATTGTGAAATGATGATCGGTAGTAAATGAGAGATATGTGAATTAAAAATATGTACATTACCTAACTCATCATCTGATTTTTTAATTTTAGTAGTGACAATGTCCGAATAATTTTGCGTTAGTATTCCTGTGTAAAAAAATATGACGATTATACGATTATATTACAATATATATGAAAAATGTTAGAAAATGAAACAATTGTTTAAAGGTATCCTGTATATTATATTATCTATTTGCTTTGCCTGTATGGAATGTTAATAACGCGTAAGATAATATAATCATTAAAGTGATATTTCTTGTATATTTCACACTTAATTTTATTTCATAAATACTATCACATTTATTCCTATGAATCGTTTTCATTACGCTATTATGATTTTAACATAATTATAGAGGTATAATAGGATGTGTAAATTATTACCGTTCCATCCAAATGTAGCTTTTATAGTATTATTTATTGTATCGATACCCTAAGCTGTTAATATAAAAGTAAAAAGTATTTTAAGACGAGAGAAAGATATAGAAATAGAAAACGAAGAAAGAAGGAGAAGAGAAGGAACAATATAGAGAAAAGTATTATATATTATAAAAATATTTATTATATTGCAAATATATTTAAATTTATATATTAGTTAACTTCTTTATATACACTACC
>NW_020217144.1:0-5550 GCF_003070985.1 Temnothorax curvispinosus | reverse complement strand
GGCACTTCAATGTGTAGTCACAAGCGAAAATGCACAGAGCACACGTCATGCGTCTGATCACTGCGCGGCCATTTTTGCAACTCTGAATATCGCGAGGAAGACGTTGGCGATGAGCGCGCCCGTACGGGCGCAAGCTGCCGCGGTGATCGGGAGTCGATACCCGATCGATGCTGCCATCTGATCGGACGGCGCAACGTTAACGGAATCTCGAACATTCCGCCCGCCATCAGCAACCTTGTTGATGATTCCTTACTTTTGATCCTTTATTCGGTTGAAATGGGTAATATGGCAAGCTTGGCACTTGGCCGAGTGAGTGTCGTGGTGGCCGTCTTGCGGGTAACCACCCTGGTGAGTCCATCCGTGCTGGGGTGCAAAGCTGTTACTCTGGCGAGTGGCCATTTGCACGGTGGAGAGCGTTCGTCGGTGAACAGCACGATGAACCCATCTTGATGTTGGGATAATGTCACTTGGATATCGCCTGCTGGCGTTGCAGATAATGAGCCGACCCTTGTGCCCAAACATGTTGAACATGCTGCTGGATGAGCTGCCACCGAGATAGTTGTGAGGTTCCTAGGTCAATCAGAGATGGCTTGGGTATGGTAGTGAGTGGACCTCCAATGAGGAAATGACCTGGTGTGAGCGCTGAGACGTCTTCAGGGTCGTCACTCAACGGTTCTAAAGGCCGCGAGTTGAGAATGGTCTCGATGTGCGTAAGCAACGTTGTAAGTTCTTCCGTCGTGAGTAGAGTCTCCCCGATAGTCCGTCTCAGATGAAACTTGGCGGATTTCACCACCGCCTCCCACTTGCCCCCCATGTGTGTAGCGCCTGGTGGGTTGAGCTCCCATTTGGTGCAATCCTGATGTTCTTGAGAGCCCTGGATGACCATTTTCTTGAGCGCGGCGTCTGCTCCAATGAATGTTGTCCCGCAGTTCAAATACATGGTCTGAGCAATTCCCCTTCTGGCTGAGAATCTTCGGAAGGCTGCTATGAATCCTTCTGATGAGTAGTCACTGACTACTTCGAGGTGAATTGCGGAGGTAGAGAAACAGACGAACACACAGATCCATCCTTTGTATGTTTTCGCACCTCGTCCTTTCCATGTTTTGATGGTGAGCGGTCTGGCATAGTCAACTCCTGTAGGAGTAAACGGACGTGACGGCGTAACCCGAGAGAGAGGTAGTTGGCCCATCAGTTGATGAGCACGGATCCCCCTCTGCCGAGCACACACGACACACCGTAAAATATGAGACTTCACCGGAGCCCGTCCGCCGATGATCCAGTAACTTTGCCTGACATGATCCAATGTCAGCTGTGTTCCTCCATGCAGGGTACGCAGATGGGCGTGTGAAATGATCAAGGTTGAGAGCCGGGAGTGGCGAGGCAAAATCGCCTGATGTTTGCTGTCTTGAGCTAGTGCTGATTGGTTGAGGCGGCCGCCAACTCGGATGATCCCTTGAGCGTCTATATACGCAGTCAATCGACTGAATGCGTGAGCAGTTGGTAGTCTCGAGTTGGCCGTGAGCATCTTGATCTTGTGCGTGAAGTATGCCGCTTGAGTAGCCTTAATCCAGAAGAGTCTGGCCTCCTCCAAAGCTGAGTGTAAGTCCAGTGTTTTGCGTCGGCGCCTTCCCAGAAGCGATATGAATCTGAAACAAAGAGCTGTTATTTTTCAATAACTTGTTGAGTGTTGAGTACCTATATATCAGGTCCCAGTGATAGTCCGGTTGAGATGCGGCCGCATGTAGCGCAATGCCAGGACGAGCCTCATGCGCACTCAACTCGTCCGAAAGCGCGGGTTGAGATGGCCAAGCTTCAGGGGTGAGTATCCACGGTGGTCCCGTCCACCATAATGAGTGACTTTGGAGTTGAGCAGTATTTAATCCTCGTGATGCGCAGTCGGCTGGGTTGGACGTGCCTGGTACGTATTTCCAATGTGCGTTCGCAGTGAGCTCTTGGATTTGCGAAACTCGATTTCTCACGAAATCCTTCCAGCGCGATGCATGAGATTTGATCCACGTGAGTGTCACAACAGAGTCCGTCCACAGGTGAGTTGCTGTGACGTTCAACTTTAATGTGGCTTGAACGTATCGCATGAGTCTTGAGAGCAGCAGCGCTGCGGTGAGTTCAAGTCTCGGGATGGTGAGCCGCTTGAGCGGTGCTACCTTTGTTTTGGAGCACACCAATGAAATCGTGGTACCATTTGAGCCGTGGACGGTGATAAATACGACTGCAGCCATTGCCAGTTGAGAAGCATCAGAAAAGCCGTGAAATTCCACTGTCGATGTACTCCATGTGTTATACCACCGAGGTATTGAGATCTTGCGCAAGCTGGTGAGTTCCTTTCTGATGATGAGCCACCGTGATGAGAGCTGGGATGGCAGTGGTTCATCCCATTAGAGCTTATGAAGCCAAAGCTCCTGCAAGAGCATCTTCGCCTTGATCACGACTGGTGATGCAAAGCCTAGTGGATCGAATATCTAAGCCACTTCAGACAAAACGAGGCGGTTGGTGAGATGATCGGTATGCGACGAGATCCTTGTTGCGAATGCGAATGAATCTTCTTGAGGAAGCCATCGTAATCCGAGTATCTTGGTTGCGCAATCGTCAAATGTAATTTGGGAGCCCTGGTCTTTCTCTGCTTGAACCGCAGTGAGCACGTCTGGATGAGTCGCGTGCCACTTGGCTAAGGGAAAACCGCCCGCCATGCACAAGTTCTTCAGCTGCAATGCAATTTTGATTAACTGTTGGACAGTGTCAGCGCCTCCAAAGCTGTCGTCGACGTATCGACCTTGAAGGATGGACGGCACTGCAAGGGGAAAATTATGGCCTTCGTCCTCCACCAGTTGCAGCAGCGTTCGTACTGCCAAGAACGGGGCAGCCTTGGTTCCATACGTGACCGTGGTTAGATAATAGGCCACTTCATTGAGCAGTTCGTCTATCCAGAGAGCCCGTTGTAAATTCCAGTCATCTTCATGCACGTTAATCTGCTTATACATCTTGGTGATGTCCGTGGCAACTAGGTGTCGAAATTGTCGAATCCAGAGCAAGACATCGGTGACGTCTAAATGCAACTTGGCTCCCGTGTGCATGACATCATTAAGTGAGCGGCCAGATGTGGATGCGCTCGAGCCATTGAATACCACACGTGATTTCGTGGTTGCACTGTCTGGTTTGAGCACTCCGTGATGTGGCAAATAATATTGCGTCTGCTAACTGGAAACGAGTGAAGCTTTCTTCATGTGGTTGAGATCTCGATATTCTGTCATAAATTGATGATACAGACGTCGATAGTTTTCATCTCGGGAGAGTCTCCTTTGTAGACTTTGCAAACATCGATGCGCAGTGAGATACGAATCGCCAAGAGTATCAGGTGATGATTTTAGTGGAAGTCGAACTGTGTATCGACCTGTTGAATCCCGTGAAACAGTACTCTTGAACTGTTCTTCACATCTTTGCTCGTCAGGAATAAGATCAAGATTGTTGCTCGCAGGCTCTCCTTCGTGTATCCAACATCTCGACAGTAGACTCGTCGAGAGCATCTTCCCTCTCCTGAATCGATGCATGATGCACTGCAACAGGTGCCGTTGATGATGTGTTGATAGGTCCGAGGACGAGCCATCCGAAGATTGAGAGCTGCGCAATTGGCATCAATGTATCTCGTTTGATGATGTTGGGCTTGATCTGCCCATATGAGTCCGCTCCAATGATGATATCCACTGGCCGTGGTGTTAGGAAATCTCGATCAGCCAAGATCAACTTGGTGAGATGCGGCCATTCCTGTGGTGCAGCGTTGAAGGATGGCAGAATGTTTGTTAACGTCTGCAGAATGTGAGCTTGAATAATGACGTCTGTTCTTGAGTGAAGTGAGCGGAGCGTAAGCATTCAACTCCTTGAGTTTGCGTCGCCTTCTTCGCCACCAACTCCCGTGATGAGAATGACGGAATGATGACGAGTGATGTTGAGCTGGCGACCGCGAGATTCTGAAACAAAGGTAAGTTCTGAACCTGAATCAATGAGAGGCCATACGCATTGAGTATAAACAGATGAGCTGATCTGAGCCAGGGCCGTAGCGAGTAATGTTGAGTGTAATGAGCGGGCCAAAGATGAGTGAGCGACGATTGCACCATCTTCCTATTGAGCTGACGCAGCTGAGCTGTGATCGGCTTCGCTGATGAGTTCGACTGATGAGCCTCATGCAGCATAGTGTCGGTTGGTGCACTTCTTGCACCCCCGTGAGCCTTTACATGAGCGGCCGTTGTGGCGGCCGAGGCATTTGAACCAAAGCTTCCGTGGTATGACTAATTTTTGTCGATCGCCTGTTGAAAGATCCCTAAATTACGTGCACATCACAATGAAATGAGTGCCATTGCAACAATCGCACGGGTAAATTAGATGCTGCCGTGCGGGTCGGTTGAGCTGCCACAAGCTGAGCTGTCAACGTGCGCTTTGCTGTTGAATGAGCGCCGACGGCTGTGAAGCTTCAAGGTATGCATGCTCCTTGAGAAACGCCTTGTTCGCCTCTTCGAGATGCATTGAGATGTAGAAAATCTTCTCTAGTGACGTGTCCTTTGCACAAGTTGGCAGCGTGTCGCCAATATTCCGCATCATTGCCAGGCGGTTCATTTAGGATGAGCTCAGTGGACAAGTGCACGGGTGAGGCTTGGCGTTCCGATGTGCGAGCCGGTGGTACCTCGAGCAGCGGCGTCGTGATCTCCGTACCGTCCGTATCCGCCTTTGCGGGTTCCGTCATGTTGAGCCGTCCCTGAGCTGCGCACGATGAAATATCTGAGAAATGTCGAGACACGTGTCAGAAATGCTGCACGAACCGAGAACGTTCGAGAGACGCGTGAGAAAAACACTATGCGAATCGAGAGTCTACAATGTCATGTATTGAGCACGGGAAAATGTCTATTTACACTCGCGGGAACGCGTGAACATATTTTCGTAACACTCGCGAGCGCGCGTGAGAATGTTTGTCCTTCACTCACGAAAGCGCGCGATAATGTCCACGTGGCATGTCGTGAAAGGCATGCTCTGTTCACATGATCTGTGTCTGAGTTACACTTTAAGTTCCACGCATCCGGCTCGAAGGACCAAATGTTCGCGAAATCGCTGATTAATCCCGGCGATGGAAGCGGGATGAGAAGGACGCGCGTGGAAGGTGATAACTAAATATTCACTTTATTTTTGTGTAACTCAGACCACAGTCTGAGCCGTCTTTAATGCGTCTCTAATGCGTCAAAATTGATACAATCTGACCTGAGAGTGATGAGCGGTGAACAAAATGAGATGTATATACATATAGTCTGAGTAAATGAGAGGCAATTATATTAATTGCCGTCCTTTTCGATGAATCGCCCGTGAGCCGGTGAGACACGTGGCGGTCGGCACTCGCGCACATGTGAGCCTGAGTCGTCGTGTTGATGTACCCGAGTAGAGCTGGATGAGCGGTCGCTTTACATGTTAATGCAGTATCTTGGCAGCTGTTGTAATCACTGCGGTGGGCACTTCAATGTGTAGTCACAAGCGAAAATGCACAGAGCACACGTC
>NW_020217143.1:9425-17029 GCF_003070985.1 Temnothorax curvispinosus | reverse complement strand
GAAAATCGTATCGCTCGTGGCGCTCGATCCGCCTGACGCGGTACATTTATTGCTAGAAAGATTCTCTTCAATCGAAAAAATTTGTCGAATTATAGCATACATTCTTAGGTTGTAAATCACTTCCGTGCAAAATCGGCTCCCACGACTTTGGCCATAGATCAGCTCGAACTGCATTCCGCGTTACTAATAGTTGTAAAGAGTGTACAGGCGGATGCTTTCCGCGATGAGATCGATCGTCTTCAAAGCGGGAGAAGGCTCCCCAAGCCCCTTCTCAAGCTCGCTCCCTTCCTTGATCCTGTGGGTATTCTCAGGGTGGGCGGCAGGCTTGCTAAATCCGAATTGACATGCGAGAACAAGCACCCTGCCTTACTGCCCAGTAAACATAGGCTCACGGATCTCGTTATCGAACATGTGCACCGCACGAACCTGCACCCTGGTCGGCGCACGCTGCAATACCTGCTCACGCAACATTATTGGTCCTCGGGGTGCATCGCGCTATCTAACGCGTACTCTCGAGATGTCATCGATGTTTCCGCGTAAATCCACACCCTTCCCAGCCTCTCATGGCGGATCTACCGGCCGATAGGGTCCGACGGGCCAAGCCATTTTCGATCAGCGGCGTTGATTTCGCGGGACCGTTCAACACGGTTACGCGACGAGCCCGGGGAGTCTCCTCCTTCAAAGTATACGCGTGCTTTTTCGTATGCTTTTCGGTTAAGGCAGTGCACCTGGAAGCCGCCTTCTCGTTGTCCACGGACTCCTTCCTCCGTGCGCTGCGACGCTTTGTGGCCCGACGCGGACGCTGCTCGCTTCTCTATAGCGACTGCGGCACGAATTTTGTAGGGGCCGCGCGGGAGCTAGAAAGCCGCATGAGCCTCGCAGCGGAGCGAGAGAAGATCAAGTGGTCCTTTAATCCTCCCTCAACGCCCCATTTCAGGGCCCTCTGGGAGGCGGGAGTCAAGACTTTTAAAACCCACCTACGGCAGACCGTGGGTGATCAAGTCCTCTCAATAGAGGAATTCACGACGATCCTCGCGCAGGTCGAGGCCGTCTTGAATTCCAGACCCCTCTGCCCGATGAGCACCAACCCTGCCGACCTCGAAGTCCTATCACCGGGTCACTTCCTCACGATGGAACCGCTCGTCTCCGTTCCCACTCAAGACGTGACTACCGATGAATCGTCTGAGTCGATGGCAACTCGTCCAACAAATACACCAGGACTTCTGGAAGCGCTGGCATCAGGAGTATCTCCATACGCTGCAACAGCGTCCCAAATGGTGGACTTCCGTCAACCCGCTCGGTATCGGTGCGTTGGTCCTTCTCAAGGACGCCAACATGCCTCCTCTGCGTTGGAGACGAGAACGAGTGGAGGCGCTGCATCCGGGCAGCGACGGCGTCCCGCGTGTCGCCACGGTGGCGACGGGTGGCGGACGGCACGATCACGCGTCCCCTAGTGAAGCTGTGCCCCCTGCCGATGGGCCCTGCTCCACAGGCGACCGATTCAGATCGCTAGTAAAATACAACTCGTTGTATTTTGGTGGGCGGTATGTTTGGCGCTCACCAAACTGTAGATAGATGCATGTATCATACTCATTAGTTTAGTCTCGTTCTTACTCGTTGTACATAGTAGTCTTCGCATACCTAGTATTAAGTATTTCGGTGACTCGCGCGAAACGTCGGCGGATCGCGATCGACGCGGAATCGATATTTGCGCGACTCACCAATCGGTGCTGCCCTCGCTCACCCCACGAGGGCACCCGCCTGAAGAACAAGTACTCGCTCGCGACACTGTTCCAGCGCCGCGAGCACTCAGCACTCATCGTTACGATGTCTCGGAGCACAGAGGCTTTCGCTAATATTCGGAGTCGCGAGATCACCAGCCCGCTCCCTGATAGTGCGATCGCCTACTTTCTCGGCCTGCTTGTTTGCTGCCTTTATCTGCTTCCTCCTGCTTGCTTGCTGTCTGTCTTGACTTGCTTGCTGCCTGCCTTGCATTTGCCTTGCTTGCTGCCCTGCTTGCGCTGCTGCACGAGCCCGATCGTGACCGAGAGACGAAGCATCCAGGAGTCGACGGCACAGCAAACGGTGAGTCGCATTTGCTTAACTTAATTCGCTTTGGGGAGACTGTTAACTTCTACGCGATATATTCGGTAGCTCGAGCAAGGATGAGGTGAAGAAAAGTGACGATATCTATCCTTTTCCAATATATTTGCACAGAGGTATACAATACGTGATTCTCGCACAGCGGATCGACTTCAACTGAAAAACGCTGTTCGAGATTCGTTACCGGTGACGCGCCGCGCTTCAGTCGAACCGGAAATGTCTACCATAGCGCCACACATTGCGCGCGATTCACACCGAGTGTTGAAACATTTTCTCCAACACTTCCGCCGTTTCACAACTCGTTTTACTCCTCGCAAAGTCCAATACTCATACACATTCTTTTGAACAAGTCTCTTGCGAGAGGCTTCGTGAACACATCGGCTCGTTGACATTCCGTTCTTACATACTCCACAACGATTTCATTATTTTCTACTTTTTCTCGTATGTAATGGTATCGGACATCTATATGTTTAGTCCTCTTATGAAACTGAGGGTTTTTGACTAGGCGAATTGTACTTTGGTTATCGACATGTAATATAGTAGGTTTTACACATCGACGTCCGATACTATTTAACAGACTTTTCAACCACACAGATTCTCTAGCTGCGCATGACGCGGCTATGTATTCTGACTCCGTCGTGCTTATAGACACCAATTTTTGTCGTTGAGATGACCACGTTACCGCTCCGTTTGCTAATATGAACACATAGCCCGTCGTCGACCTTCGCGTCTCTACGTCTCCTGCGTAGTCGGCATCTGAGAACCCTACTAACTCTAGTTTGTTATCAGAGGCACTATATTCTATACCTACATTTACAGTAGTGACTAGATACGCGAAAATGCGTTTTACAGCCTGCCAGTGGCTCCTACTGTGTCGATTCAGATACTTGCTAACATTGTTGACGGCGTACGCTATGTCAGGGCGAGACACAATGGCCAAGAACATTAAGGACCCTACTGCCTCGCGATACGGCACGCTACTCTCTAACTCCCTATCTGAATCTACCGGGTACAACACTACATTGGGATCGGCCGGTACCGATACACCCTTTGAGTCTTTCATCCCGAACTTCTCTATTACAAACTCTATGTACGCGCGCTGATAGATAAACAATGATTTATTGCTCCTATCTCTACAAATTTGTAGACCGACAAAGCTACTGCAATCACCCACGGTGATATCGAAGACTTTGCTCAACGAACTTATAATTAATTGAAGCACCCTTTTTGATTTTGCAGCAATCACACCATCATCGACAAACAACGCTAAATAGATCAGAAAACCTTCGTAACTACCGAAAAATATGCACTTATCTGCATCGGTTTCTTTTAGATTGAACTTGGTTAGAACACTCGCGAACTTCTCGTTCCAGCACCGAGGTGCTTGTTTTAACCCATACAGGGACTTGTTTAACTTGCACACGGTCCCAACACTCTCACTTTCTTCTTTACCGTCGAAGAGTCCCTCTGGAATCTCCATGTGGATGTCTTCTTTCAGCTTTCCGTACAAAAATGCCGTCCGGACGTCGAACTGTACGAACTCTAGGTCTTCTTGTGTGATGACCGCCAGGAGAACACGTAGCGAGTCGTATCTCACTACGGGAGAGAATGTCTCCGTGTAATCAATCCCTTCCCTTTGGAGGAATCCACGCGCACAAAGGCGCGCCTTGAAGCGTAGCACGCTTCCGTCAGTGTCCCTTATGATCTTGAACACCCATTTGGAATCTATTGTCTTTTTCTTTGAGTCTCTTGGCACGATCGTCCACGTACAATTGTCTTCGTGCGCCTTGAGCTCTTCTTTAATGGCTTCGCACCACTTTGGTGCATCTGACCCAGTCACTGCTTCCCTGAAAGTTGTTGGAATATTATATTTGACAAAATTTGCCTGACGCTGCTTAGGATTTTCGGCACAATCTCGATATCTCTGCGGTCGCTCGATAGTCGCTCTGTTTCTTAGCAAACGAGCCTCAGTTACCGACTGTGGTGTGGATCCTGTGGTAGGAGTTTTTGCAACCCCGGCCTTGACGTGACCTGCTTTCTCGGCAGCTGTACTCGCCCCACCTGCATTACCACCTGCTTCTCCACTGGTACCTGCTATACCGACTGCTGCGCCATCGAAGTCATCGTTCTCGACTACTGTATCATCAAGCTCATCCTCGATCGATGTTTCGTCGAGGTCCTCGTTGTCGACCGTAACTTCGTCGTCCTCTGCATCGTCCGCCTTGGGTATTTTAATTGTTACCTCCGACACTGGGTCTTGGAAATCTTTGATACCCACAAACTCGTGGAATACAACATCTCTGGAAACAGATACAGTTTTTTCCTGTACGTCATACAACCTGTAATTGTTGGAGTCCCCTTGGTACCCCACCAGGATCATCTTCCTCGACCTCGCGTCGAATTTCTTCACAAACTGCTTTGGTGTGTGGACATAGGCCTCCGATCCAAAAATCTTCATGTGATTCAGGTTCGGCTTCTTGCCCATCCATCCTTCGTAAGGCGTGCCGCTTCCGCCCTGTCCCGACTGTCCGGCTCTATTTAAAGTGTACACTGCGGCATCTACGGCTTCCGCCCACAGACTCAAAGGTAAATTCTTCGATTGAAGTATTGTTCTCGCGCACTCGACAATCGTGCGATTGTCCCTTTCCGCTCGACCGTTTTGAGCTGGAGTGTACGGAGCTGTATTCTCCATCACTATGCCTTTGGACGCCAAATACTCGCGCATCTTTTTATTACAGTATTCGGTGCCATTGTCCGCACGAAGTATTTTTACCGGCCGATTGAACTTATTCACGAGCATCCGCTCGTACTCTAAGAATCTGTCAAAAACGTCTGCTTTGCGTTTCATGAAGAACACATGACGGAACCCCGTGGCATCGTCCTTAAAAGTCACGAAGTATTCCGCGCCACCAAGGCTGCGTTCGGGAAGCGCGCTATTAGCGCTATTGCATCATTTTATCTTTATCGCTCATCAGGTGTAAAACAAGGATAAAATAAGCAAATAGCACTAATAGCGTCTTCCCGAACGCACCTCAAAAGATCGCGTCTGCATAGGCCCGCACACGTCACTATGTATGAATTCGCCCGGTTTCCTCGCTACCTTTACTACCGGTTTATCAAACGGTAGCTTATGCGATTTTCCTAGTTGACAGGCCTCACAGAAAAACTTCGAGTAGTCCTTCACAGTTACACCTTCTATGACACCGTTTCTCACTAAATCACTCAGTGACTTTCCGTTTATGTGGCCGAGTCGCTCGTGCCACACTCTAATTGTCTTTTTCGAAACGTTCATCTCTTTTTGCACTTTTGGTACTCGCAAAAACAACCGGTAAATTTGATTCGTTTGTCTCACTCCCGTAGTCGTGATCAACCCGTCGCGTTTGATCTTGACACTTGCGTCCTCAAAATTCACCGCAAAGCCTTTTACTGTGCATGCGCCGACAGAGAATAAAAGTTCTTTTTCACATTCGGTACTAGGAGAACATCGTTGATCGTCCCTTTCTCCCAGACGCCATCCACGAGCCTCTCGATTCTTATAGTTCCGACCCCTGTCACCTCACACACACCGTTGTCACCTAGCGAGACACTGTCTCCCCGCGTTTGGCGTTTGGCGAAACTCTACGAACCAATCCTCTCGAAAGGTAATGTGTGCTGACGCGCCACTGTCGAGAAACCATACGTCTCTAACATCGGCACGCATCAACTGCTGCTCCTGGTCTCGGGTGGGATCTGTGTACCGACTGTCACTCGTTGCTCGCGACTTACCATCTGTCGCGGACGTCGCTGCCACATACGCGCACGAACTTTTCGTCTGTCCTTGTCCATCGTTCGGCTTCTTCTTCGTTGGACACTCACTCGCGAAATGCCCTTTTTCTTGGCATCGATAGCACACTACGTTCTTTTTGGAACGCCGCTTTTTCTGAATGTCTTCACTCTTTACTCCGGTACCTTTTTTCTGCGTACTTTTTCTCGTAGCTGCTAACGCACTAACAGTTTCACTCTCTCGTTCAGCCGAGATTCTTCACGAATCAGCCTCTCTAACAGATTGTCTACAGTCTGTCGCGCGGGATCTACACTGTCCCATGCCGTAATGAGTGTACTGTACTTAGTCGTTAGACTGGCGAGGATTTTCGCCATCACAGTCAGATCGGTCACTGCCTCGCCGACATCACTGAGTTGCCGCGCCATATTCTGCACCTTCGTCACGTGTTGCACGATTGAATCTGTCGGACTCATCTTGTACTCGTGGAATCGTTTCGTTAGAATCAGCTTGTTGGTTTCGGACTTCTGTTCATGGACTTGACACAGCTTCACCCACATCTCGCGGGCTGTGGTGCACATGATTACGCAATCCAGCTGAGCGCTCTCCAGAGATGCCGCAATAATAGCCTTTGCTTTCGCATTGTCTTTATTCCAGGCTTTCGTGATTGCTGCGTTCGCTCCCTCGGCGTTTTCCGGTTTCACCCTCGTGCCATCCACTACGTCGAAGACATTCGTTGCCTCCAGCACAGACTGAACGTGGAATTTCCACCCTTGGAAGTTCGTCCCATAGAGTCTCCTCACATTTCTCGCGAGATCGTCCGACATTTTCGTACTTATTTCTCTGTACGGTCAGAAAACACTGCCACGTGCCACTTTGCCACAACTCTTTGCGAAAATGGCCGCTTTCGCAACGACCGCGTGCGCCACGGAGAAACCGCTCACGCTCCCTCGTGCAACTTTTCACACTCTGCTTTTTCTTTGCGAGCTCTATTACGCGCAGGTAGGGTGTCTGGGCCCATAACCTGTTAACTTCTACGCGATATATTCGGTAGCTCGAGCAAGGATGAGGTAAAGAAAAGTGACGATATCTATCTTTTTCCAATATATTTGCACAGAGGTATACAATACGTGATTCTCGCACAGCGGATCGATTTCAACTGAAAAACGCTGTTCGAGATTCGTTACCGGTGACGCGCCGCGCTTCAGTCGAACCGGAAATGTCTACCATAGCGCCACACATTGCGCGCGATTCACACCGAGTGTTGAAACATTTTCTCCAACAGAGACTTTACACACACCCCCTGGTCCTTCGAGCCTCGCTTTATCGCAAATCCGGGTACGGCTCTATAATACCGCCCCCCGAGCAGGCTGCTTAATTGAATTCTTTTAATTATAACACTATAATGTTACTAAACACTCCTGACGATGTTTTAAATCCGAATATGTTTTTCCTTTAAAAGTAAGATTAATTTATTGTTTAAGGTCTTTAGGTAGACCGTTTTATCCACATTTCCCTTACATATATCTATTTCATGAGAAATAAAAGAATGTTATAAAGTAAAATATAAATTTAAAATCAAAGTTAAAATATATAAAATAATTATTTATTAACAATTTATTCTGTTATAAAAGATTGATGGAATAGTAAAGAAATTTTTGGGTTTGACTGACATATACTCTAATTTTGTGTTGTGTGTGTGTGTGTGTGTGTGTGTGTGTGTGTGTGTGTGTGTGTGTGT
>NW_020217143.1:0-9415 GCF_003070985.1 Temnothorax curvispinosus | reverse complement strand
TGTGTGTGTGTGTGTGTGTGTGTGTGTGTGTGTGTGTGTGTGTGTGTCTACCTACAATATTCTACACAAAAGTAAAATTTGTTAATTAAAATAGAAAGAAAATAAAATAAAATAAATAGTAGAATTAGAATTACGGTTCCGTTTCCGGTACGACTGAGTTGACAGCGTGTGAGAGTGTGCGAGTGGAAAGCGAAGAAAAAGGAGTGCCATAGGAGTTTGTGAAAGGCGAGAGTGTGCGAGAAGGGAGGAGCAAAGGTGAGTGAGTGTGGAGGAGTAAGGGGAGAGTGGTGGAGGAGCGTGAGAGAGAAAGAAAGAGAGAGAGAGAGAGAGGGGAGTATAGGGAGAAAACGTGACAGAGCTTGACAAAGGTTACGGCACGAATAATAGCTGGGTAGAGGGGCGACGCGTTAGGTGAACAGAGACGCGTACGGTAGCGCTGGGTAGAGCGAGAATGAGAGACGGTGTAGAGGGGCGAGTCGGTAGGCGGACAGAAGGGCGTGCGGTTGTGCGTGGCAGAGTATAGCACAGATAGAGGGTGAACCGAGCCAGGGCGGCAGTTCGTGGTAGGGCGCGAACGCTAAGGTGAGTAGAGGGGCGACTCGGCGGGTGAATAGGGAAGCGGCAGGCAGACCGAGGCAGGGCATAGAACAGAGAATAGGAGAGGGCGAAGCGAAACGCAGAGTAAAAGGAGATGAACGAAGAGAAGGAAAGCGAGATGGAGATAAAGAAGGTGATAGATAGAGTGAAGGAGAAGGATAGAGTTAGAAGGGGGAGCACGGGGAGCACGGAGAGCACGGTAACGATAAAAGAACTATAAAAAAGGAAGAGAGAAGAGTTAGATAAGAGCGTGGAGAAGGAGGATATTTTTAAGACAAGCAAGATAATGGCGAGATCTCCAAAAACAGAAGCAGAGATAGGTGTGAAGGAATTGAGGGAGATAATTGGTGAGATGAGAGAAGACTTCAGATTCATGAGGGAGGAATTTAGGAAGGGCTTCAAGGAGCAAGGAAGTAAGTTGATAGAAGAAATAGAGGAACTGAGAAAAGAGTTCAGGGCGCAGGAGAAGAGATGAAGAGAGGAGAGGGAAGAGATAAAAAAACAGAAGGAGAAAGTAGAGAAAAGGTTAAAAAGATTGGAAGAGAAAATAGGACGGAGAAAGGAGGAGGAAAAGTGGGAGATAGGAAACGGAAACGAGAAGGTGAGGGAGAGAATAAGAGAGTTGGAAAGAAGGCTGGAAAGGAAGGAGAAGGAAGAGAGAAGAAAAAATATAGTGATAAGGGGTTTAGAAGTGAAGGAAGGAGGGAGGAGACAAGAAGCGGAGAAGTTATTGGAGGGAATAGGAGCCAAAGTGAAGGCAATAGAGGTGAAGAGAATAAGGGGTGATATGGAAAAAGAAAAAGAAATGGTGTTGTTGAAATTAAAGAACGAAAAACAAAAATGGGAGGTGATGGAAAAAAAGAGGAGCCTGGTGGATATAAAAGAGAGAATCATGGAGGATTTGACGTGGGAGGAAAGAAGGATGAACTGGAAACTAAGAGAGATAGCGAGAGGAGAAGAGAGAGAGGGAAGGAAGGCATGGATTAAAGCAGGCAGAATAAGGTTGGAAAATGTATGGTGGAGTTGGGATATGGAAGATGAGGTGCTAAAGGATGAAAGGGGAAGGATTAGAAAGAAGAGCGGAGGAGAGAAGGAGAAGGAGGGAGGCATGGTAGGAGAAGGAGGACTGGGAATAGAGACGGGGGAATAAGAAGGAAAGAGGAGAGAGGGGAGGAATTAAAGAGTGGCAATATAAAAGGCGGAGGAGAAGAGGAGGGAGGAAATAAGTTTTGGAGGGTGGTATTCTGGAATGTAGCTGGTTTGGAAAATAAAGATAAGGACTTTTGGGAAGAGTTGAAAAAAGAGGATGTATTAGGGTTGATTTATAATAGCCGTAACCGTTGATTTAAGCCGTAATCTTTAAGAAATTGACCAATCACAGTCGAATGTAAGAAGAATAATCGACTGTGATTGGTCAATTTCTTAAAGATTACGGCTTAAATCAACGGTTACGGCTATTATAAACCAACCCTTAATCATGTTAAAGACCTGGATAGGAGAAAAGGGCTGGGAGAGAATAAGGGGAAGGTTGCCAAAGGAGTACGAGTGGAGAGTGCAAATGGCGAAGAGAAAGAATAAAAAAGGAAAAGCAATAGAAGGGATGATAATGGAAATAAGAAAAGGGTTAAAAGAGAAGGGGACGGAGATTGAAATTGATAGGGAGAGCTGGATAGAGGGAAAGGTTAAGATAGGTGACGAGAGATGGAGTATTGTAGAGGTATATGCAAAGAAAGAGAAGATGGAGGAGAGCGTACAGGAGATGAGACACATAATTGAAAGAAAAGAGGAAGGAAGATTTACGATAATAGGGGGAGATTTTAATGCAAGGACTGGGCAAGAAGGTGGGAGTATAGAAGAAGAGGAGGGAGGAGGACGGTCAAGAGGAGAAAAAAGATCGAAAGATAAGAAGATGGACAAAGAGGGGAGGTTGCTGGTAAATTGCTTAGAGGAGAGAGAATGGAAGATATTTAACCTTCCTATACCCGCGCATTGGTTTGTCAGACCGACGATATACGTTTGCCTTGTTTTCCATTAAAAAAAAAACAAGGCAAACGTATATCGTCGGTCTGACAGACCAATGCGCGGGTATAGGAAAGTTAATAAAAATGTGAGGGGAGACGAGGAGGGGGAATTTACTTTCACAGGAGGAAAAGGAGATACGGTGATAGACTACGTAATAGGGGATGGAGAAGTAAGAAAGAAGATCGAAAGCATGACGGTGGGGGATAGAGTAGACTCAGACCACTACCCCTTGGAAATGGTGGTAAGAAGGGGGAACGAGGAGGAGGGCAGAGGGAAGGGGTTGAAGAAAAGGAACAGGGAAGTGTGGAACGAGGAAAGAGTGAAGGTGTTCGTAGAAAAAATAGGGGAAGTAGAGGAAAAAGAGGAAGAGTTAGATAAGAAATAGGATGAAATGGAAGCAAGAAAAGCAGAGGCGATAATAGATGTGGAAGAGGAGTTGAGAAGAAGTAGAAAGGAGAAGGTGGGGTGGTGGGATAAAGATTGCAGATAAGCGAAGAATGAAGCGAGAAGAAAATTAAGGGAATGGAGGAAGGAAAGGGAAGAGAGCAGTGCGTACAAAGAAAGGAGAAAGGGGTTTAAAGAGCTATGTAAGAGAAAGAAGGAGGAGAAAAACCTGAAATGGGAGAGAAAAGCGGAGGAAGCAAGAAGAAAATCGGAGGTTTAGGAGATAGTAAATAGAGAGAGAAGAAAGAGAGGAATGGAGGAAGGGATTGAGGAGGAAGAATGGAAAGAACACTTGATGAAGCTGTTAGGAGGAGTAGAGGGGAGGGTGAGAATGGGGGTAGATAGATGGAGGGAGGAAAAGGAAGGAGAAGTGGAGAAAGAGATAAGCCTAGAAGAAATGAGGAGAGTAATAAGAAAGTTGAAAGATGGAAAGGCAATGGGAAAGGATGGAATACCAAGAGCTATCCAAGAGCCTTTGTTTTCTTCTTCCGTCGGCTCGTTCCAGCGACTCGTGCTTTGTCCGTTGCCTGCTGTCTACTTGAGAATTATGCGCACTCGTTTCTCGTCGATGTTGTCCTCTATAGCCACCTCTATCTCTTGATCCTCTATAGCCTCGCGTTGACCTCCAAGACGAACCCCTGCCTGCCGTTTGTCCTTCGTTTTTACAGTCCTTTTGTATATGGCCAACTTTTCCACACTTGAAGCACGTGCGTTGGTTTTTATTAACTGTGAAGACGCTTGAATTTCTGTTACTCGTCTCACTACTTTTATTTTTCATCTCCGCCATCTGTATCTTATTTTTCACATATTCTGCCGTTTGATCGGTTTCCTTTAATGTGTCTATAAGGTCGCCTATATAGCTGTACGACTCTGGTAGCGTATTCAATATATAATTCAACTTCTCTTTTTCTGTCACTGTAGCACCCGCACTTTTCAAATCATTAATGCACTTTTCAAAATCCAGAAAAAACGTTGCTGCATCACTATAATTTTTCAGTCTTAATCTTTCCAATTTATTTTTGTACACAATTTGCATCGCTGTAGACTCTTTCAAGTATATTTGATCACACTTCTTCATTATTCCATAAGCCGTCGTTTCATTACAAATGAACTCCATTTGTCTATCCGAAATAGAGCTGTATATGTAATTGATTGCTTTCAAATCAGTTTCATCCCACTGCTCTTTGTCACTTGCCGTTTTCTCTCTAGTTATGTTTTCTTCACATTTCTTCATCTTCAAATACATTGCAATCTTTTTTCTCCACATTTGATAATTCTCTCCATCAAATACTGGTATCTTGAAATCGTCGTTTCCCATGGTGATCCGTTGAACTCTCAACAACGACACACTTTATTTTAGCACACTCTTTAAACCACGCTCTGCTACCATGTTAATTTGGTCGTCAGACAAATAATCTATAACTTATTTATTTGAATGAAAGAGTGAAATAAAGTGTTTATTATTTAATACAAAACTTATTTAAGTGAAGATCAGGTATCTGTGCTGCGCGGTGCCTACAGTTCAACAGCTGTAATCGTTCTAGCCCCTTCTCTCGCGTACGAGCACACTCGAACCGAAACTCCCTCTTCTACCTACTTGCACATACCAAGCGTGGTCACACATACTCGCTCGCCACTGTAGCCAACACAAATGTACATATTCTCAACAGGTGCGACAGACGAGAAACAAAATTAGAGAGACAATCCGATCGCCAAAGAAGAATCTCACTGCGTCGAACGTTGAATTTTTGAAATCATTGGGTTTCGTAGTACAAAATGGTTAATATCTTAAACATTGGAGGTGAACCGATCTTTGATGATAGCGTCGTCAAGATTGAAACTCACACGTACAATCCGTACGCCAATACTACGTTTGGACACAACGATGAGATAAGAATACCCATACAACAGCAGGATTTATACACCTTGCCGTGTGAAAGCTTTCTCTACGTTGAAGGACAATTGGTAATAAAGAGAAGGAATGATGAGTCTCAGGCAACGCTTGTAAATAATTGTGCAGCGTTCATATTCGATGAGATTCGATACGAGCTCAACGGTGTGGAGATTGATCGCAATAGAAACGTTGGCATAACCAGTACCATCAAGAACTACGTATCGCTATCGTATAATGATTCTCAACTCATGCGGAATGCTGGCTGGGACGTTACATCGAGCATACCGGAAGGATACTTCAACTTTTGCGTACCGCTCAAGTTGTTGCTGGGCTTTTGCGAGGATTACAAACGCGTGGTTGTTAACGCTCGTCACGAATTAATTTTGATACGAGCGCGTAGCGATAACAATTGCATTGTAGGAGATCCGGCGACGAAACCGGAAATCGAATTGTTTAAAATACAGTGGCGAATGCCTCACGTTACGTTAAACGAGGTTAATAAGCTATCCATGCTACAGGCCTTGAAAAGCGGGCGATATCTTAGTGTCAGTTTTTGTTCGTGGGATCTGTACGAGTACCACATGTTACAGAGCACGACCAAGCATTCGTGGGCCGTCAAAACGGCGAGAAGCCGGCGAAACTCAGCTAGAGAAGCCGCGGTACGTTATCTTTGCACTGCAGACCGGCCGCAAGAATATCATGTCTCAAAATGTTAGCGTATTCGATGACTATAACTTGACCAACGTGAAACTTTTTCTAAACTCCGAATTTTATCCGTACGATGACATGAATCTGGATTTTGGCAAAAATCGATACGCCGTCCTTTTCGATATGTATGCGCGTTTTCGTAAAACTTATTATGGATACGATTCCTTCGATACGCTTTGCAGCTTGTATACATTCCTGATGGAAGGACTTTTTGTTGTCAATGATTGCTCGCGACAAAACGAATCTGTCAAGAGCGCCACCGTGGATGTGCGAATATAATTTGATTGTAAAGAAAACCTGCAAATACTACCGCCTATTGTCTCATCTTGCATGATCGCGTAATCGAATACTGTCCGTTGTCGAACGTAGTGCGCAAACTCATGTAAATTGCAATATCAGCAGATATTGCAATATAAGCAGATATTACAATATAAGAGACACTGATGTACCGCGATAAGATACAGATTGCTCCATCGTTTCGTCATGATCGTACCGACGTTTGTCGATCTGCAAGGATTCACCGTCGAGATGAAATTTGTCGTGAAAGAGGTGGCGGTTCTGAGAAACGGGACCGTTTTGGCGCATTACATTTTTACATGTCCTATGCCATGGAGTCTCCTCATGAAATCCGACAGATCATGCGCTTTCTGGTTGATTGCGAATCACCATGGACTACGATGGGAAACGTGCCCTACAACATGGCGAAACATCTAATTACATCGGCCGTACTTGGAGAGGGTGACGAGACGTCGACTCTTGTGTACGTCAAGGGATGTCAGAAACAAGAATGGCTGGTGGATCTGCTTGAGAATAAAGCGAGAAAACATCTAAAAATTGAGACTTTGGATGCAGATTACGAAGATATCGAATCTTTAAATAATCTAAATGTTACTAATACTGTAAGATGCGAAAAACATGTTAAGAATTGCGCATTACAAAATGTATTAACTCGTTGAGGTCACACCTCCTAAAAGTAACGTAGAGGTCACATAGGGTCCAATGGACCCCACAACAGTTTCCATTTGCGTTCTTTTTGATGTATCGACTCAAACCTTGAACTGGAATTAATTTATGACTTCCTCTTGATAATCCAATAATTTAAAAAATTTTTTTATGTTGAAAAAACGCTAGGAAAAAAATTTTTTTTCGAGAAATTTGACTTTTTTCACAAAAATATTCATCAAAATTTTTTGAGATAGAGCAAAAAAACTTTGTGCGTTTTACTCTCAAAATAGTATACTTTTAAGGAAAAAAAAAGCCTGGGGTCCACTGGACCCCATGTGACCTCAACGGGTTAAAAATATTTAACTGGTGGTCGCGACACTAGAAAAATTATGATTTTTTGAAATAAACTATATATGTATATATAAATGTTTTATTTCCTTTTCCTACATACTTTGTAGTATAATATAGATGTTTTAGCTGTTCAAAAGCTGTTTTTAGCTGTTTTTTAATTGTTTTTAGTTGTTTGATAGCTGTTTAAAAGCTGTTTTTAGCTGTTTCATAGCGGTTCAATAGCTGTTTTTAGTTGTTTGATAGCTGTTTCATAGCGGTTCAATAACTGTTTGACCGCTGTTCAATAGCAGTTATACAGATTAAACCACTGAAAGTTAATGGTGCGATATCGTTTTCATGAACATACGTGTCTCGCGGTGACTTCATCGCACACGTGCAAAACTGTACATCGTAGATTTTTCGCAAGGCGCATCCGTACGGATGCTGAGATAATTGTGAAATTAGATATGTTAAACAAACGATGTGACAATAGTGAAATACAGAAGGATGAATTTGAGGGTACGCTCAGTAGTTGTGGACTGAAAGTCGCGAGTACAACACATGACGTGACATGAGCGACGAATATGAAAACTTGTGCAAACCGGTGCTCAATAGTAAATTCAAAATCGTTAAGATCAGCGAATCGCGCATGAGAAATTGTTATAGAGTGCGTTTGTGGAGAGTTGACATAGTGAGGTATTTGATCCGCCGCGAATTGGGAATCGCCGATCTCCGATCGAACCGGGAGTTTCTCGACAACGAATTTTATTGGAAAAGAACCTTCGGATATTATCCAAAGTTCATATTTTAGCGCGTGAGTGCAAGTAAGCAAAGTGTATATAAAATGGATTTTGAAGAATTGCAGTTTGAAGGAGAAGAAAAAATGGAAGTTAAAGCAAATGATGAAGAAATGGAAATGCCTGAAGAAATGGACATTGAGGTAAATGAACTGGAACATGAACAAGAACATCAACAAGAAATTAATGATGATGCAATTTTGTCAAACGATTCGTGTTACGACAGTGATAGGTTTGAGGATGTTTCGGAAGTAATTTTCAGAGTATTAAACCAGGCTGAAGTGAATGCCTTAGATGAATTGAAAAAAATGTGTTGCACATACTTTTACTATACTTCTGGTAATGTAAAATTTTGTGCACCGTGTACTATGAGATTACGAGGATTATTTCTCAATGTTGCACGCTGAGCGAAAACATGACACCCGCGCCTATATACTGATTGAATGTTTATTCTGTGAGTCGTGTGGAGGCCCACTACATCAAATAATGCCGTGTAATCTCTGTTCAGTTTGCACTGTTTGTGATTGATAGTGCTACGTGGCAAAGACATGGTGTCCAAAAGCTGTCTGTATTGCATATCAATAAAACTGCAGTTTATGCTTACAGCTTCTTTCATGTATTGCTTCTTTCTAACTTATCTGTGTACAAAACTCTAAATATTTTGTATAAAATCATTGTTGTGTTGCAAATTGCCGAAGGTGTCTGACTCAAGAGCCAGGAGTTTCAGGTTGAAATCAAGCGGTGGTAAGCAAATTTTCTATTTGTAGTTTTCGCATAATTTCTGAACGAGAACGCGCGAGGGAAAGAGACCGCGCGAACGAGAAGACGAACGGGGGACGGGGGCGCGAGAGTGCCGTGTGACGTCACGCGGACTCCACGGCGCGGCGAAACGCGAACGCGGGTTCCCTCGCCCCGCGGCGCCCGAAAACGCGAACGCTCCGCGGCGCGGCGAAAACGCGGTCGCTCCGCGGCGCCGGAAAACGCGGACCCCCTTGCCTCGCGTCGCCGGAAAACGCGGTTCCCTCCTCGCCTTCCCCGCGGCGCCCGAAAAACGCGGTTTCCCCCTCCCCCTCCCGCGGCGCCCGAAACGCGGTGCTCCCCTTCCCCTCCCGCGGTCCCCCCCGCCCGCGGTTTTCCCCGCCCCTCACCCCTCTCAGATTCCCGGCCTAGAACCGGCCTAGCCTACTGCGGCATAACATAATTTGGTGGCAGCGGTGGGATTGATCGAAGCACCAGGACAACTAGGAAAGATAAATATCTAACAGCAAGCCGCCTAAGGTACGCAAATAAAATCTACCAGTCAGCGCTGAGTACGACTAACAAGGAAGAAAATAAGTACGGTTGAACATCTGTGGATTAACCAAGAATCAGATCGACCGGCGGAAATAACCAAGGTACAGAGCGACCAAAGTATCAACCACGGAACTGAGCCAACAGGGATCGATCAAGGCATCCTCAAGGACACCAAAGGGCAAAAAGAAAATAAAACGCCAACACCCCAGGCCACGTGCAAACATTCAGAGGACCGGCAGAACGCGCCAATCGGGAACGTCAACCGAGCTGAATCCAACGCCAAAGCAGCGGACGACGCCAAAGCAGCGGACGACGCCAACGCAGCGGACGACACCGATGCACAGTGGGCCAAAACGGCAATCTAGCTGGACAAAAGTCGATTTTT
>NW_020217142.1:0-1085 GCF_003070985.1 Temnothorax curvispinosus | reverse complement strand
GAAAGCGAATAGCGAAAATTGTAAATCATAACGTTCTAAATGGGTCATGTAATCTAATTAATATATTTTCATGTCAAACGCGAAAATGGGAAGAGAAAGGACGAAACTGAAAAATTTAATTCTACAAACCTTACTTTAATTAAAAATTTATATTTTTCTATTATAAAAAAAAACAATATATTTAATCTTTGAACAAAAAAAACCAATTATATAGTAGATTAGTGTCTTCACATCAGTGTAAAAAATAACTTTGAAGATTAGTTTATTCGGAAATTTTAATTAAACATTTTCTATAATTTTAATTAAATATTTTAATTATAAATAATATTTTCCTGTTATAGTGAATTTATGAATGTCGTTACATTTTCTCTTATTAACAAGTACTCGATCTACATGCGATATCTATAAGTACTTGAATATATATTCAGTTCTTTTGATAAGCATACTTTTAATACTTTTTTCGTTTCTCAAATATGCATCGAGTTTTCTTATGTATTTTCTATTAGAATTTTCATACAGTAAAGTTTATTCAGTAAACTTTCATTCAGTAAAGTAACATAAAATACTGCACACGTTAGACACAATCGAATATTTTACAAACTAAGCAAGATGTGAAAAAGATGTTTTTGTAAATTTTTAAAATTTTTACTTTTTTTATTATTTCTTTATTATTTAATAAACCGTTATCATATTGTTACTTTGACGAAATATCACAGCTTCATTTGCCTTGAAACTGTCTCGATTTTAACCGAAACAGTTTATCGAACCTTGCTTGTTTTACAACTCGATTGTCTTATTTGAAATGGAACATGCTTTCTCCTATCTACGTGTACAAATTGGAATAACAGTTATCAGGCTACATTGCATGTAATCCATGTGATGTTTGTTTTATTCCGCGTACGAGTTGAAACGCTCCCATCGAAATATTAGCAATTGTCCGTTGTTACAACGTCAATCCTCTTAGTCATCTAATATGTCATTGCTGACCATACGAGTAAATCCAATGGCCAGTAATATGTAGAGATAAACGAATACTTGCATTGATTTTATACTATTTTTTTAAACACATCGATGATCTTATTTAA
>NW_020217141.1:0-1800 GCF_003070985.1 Temnothorax curvispinosus | reverse complement strand
TTTGTAACTTCTACTTTTTTCTATTTTTCTTCAATCCTCACGTTCTTTGCAACAAATTCCTTTTTCTCTTATTTTTTCAGCATTGGTCAGTTTCTAAATCGTAAATTTTTCGAATACGTTCAATAATAAAAACTTTTATTTAAAACGGAATAGTTGCATGACGTCATAAAGCGAACCTGTCCGTTCCTGTTTTACAACTTCGTTTCCGCAGGAAATAAGTAATACATGAGCAAATCTTAGAAACCAAGCGTATTTGATATTTTCGAAAACTCTTTGTTCAGACCCAAGTCCTAAAAAGAACACCGTCATAAATCATATGGAACAAAGGCCTTAAATAAAAGAATATGGTTTTATGATTATATTGTGAACAAGACGGAAAAGGGATTATGGTATAGAACCTTTCTCCGAAAACTTTTTTCCACCTGAAAGGAAGGTAGGGAGAAAGTGAGCAGGAAGGTTTTGAGTTTGCTAATCAGGGTCTTAGGTAGACATTTTTTGTTACGCCATTATTCTAGAAATTTTTGGCTTTTTACACTGGAAGCTATTAATAAATCAATAAATTTCTCAAATGGGATAATAAAACCTTCTAGTTTCATGTTGGAATAAAGGCCTTAAATAAAAGAATATGGTTTTATGGTTTTATTGTGAACAAGATGGAAAAGTTTTATGACAAAAAATAACTTTTTTGCGAAAACCTTTCTCTTCCACCGGTAATGGAGAATGGGAAGAAAGTGGGCGGGAAAGCCTCAAATTTGGTAACCAATGGCTTAGGTAGAAAATTTTTGGCACGCCATTATTCTAGAAGTTTTTGGAAATATTTCCAACTATAAATGGACTGTAATACTATAGCTGAGAGTTAGTCCTTATTTGTCCGAGCGTACTGGAGTCGTCTTGCAACGCTCTTAGCTAATCAGACAAGTAAAGTGTCGAAAATGTCTCTCCGCGCAACTTTGATCGATTTTTTTAAAGTGAGTTGCAATTTAAGCAAACACTTTAATAAACAAGTGTTTGTAGAAGTGTTTAATGAGCGGAAGTTTGTAGAAGCAGTGACAATCGTCGAAGAGGCGAATTATGAACTTTTCAAACGTTTCGTGCCTGGGTGCTCCAGTACCCTGTTATGTGTTATGGATGAACTGGGTTACTGTAAGAGAAATCAAAGATTGGTGAATATCATTTTGTACGAATTAGTAGCGCGTGGAGCTTTTCGTCACGAGGAAGAAGACGCAGAAAGAGGGCATATTGCTAGATTTTTGCGTCGTAACGGAATAGGTAAGTGTTAGAAATAAAAAAAATTGCACCTTAAAATTTTAATATAGTAGAGTTTATCATTAAAATTTAAATTAATTTAATAGACGAGAACCGCATTGCCGCTGTCCTACCAGTCCGACGAGGACAGAGACGTCGAGCGGAAGAAAACATTGATGAGGAGGCAGTACCAGCACGTAAGTAGGAAATAATAAAATTAATTATTCATTAAAAAAAAAAACAAATATTATAAATATTAAATATAATAGGAAGGGCCAGAATCGTTGCACCACTGCCCGCAGACAACATCCCCGTCATCGATTTATCTTCCGGTAAGAGACTAATAATAACACGTAAAAGCTAATACTTGCAATATTTGTATAATAAATCAAATATAATTTATACTGTTTTAGATGACGATGAAGAACAAGAGGAGGTGGAAAAAGAAGAAGCAGAACAAGAAGAGGAGGTGAGAATAGTGAGCTCACCTGATTCGGCCATATTTACACCGCGTGGTAAGTTTTTAAAAAATAAGATAAGATAGAAATTTAGCGA
>NW_020217140.1:0-3537 GCF_003070985.1 Temnothorax curvispinosus | reverse complement strand
GGAAAACAACTTATCGCGAAGTAGACTATAATAACGCCTTGATTGTTATACCTTCATCTAACGACGCCGCGGACATTGAAGGATGCCCGGCGATCTGTCCAAGTCCATCGAGCTTAACACCGACGCGACGGCGGAACAGGTCGCAGGTATGTATGTGCCGGCCGAATGATACCGAAGTCGCGGCGAAAGGGTCCGATTTGTCCGCTTATAGTCCCTGCTCGCCCTTAATCTCCCTGCCGCTTCTCCCCCCCCCCCCACCCCTCCATCCCCTACCTCCGCCCTAATAGCGTATGCGAGATACGCGACAGGTATATCCTTAGGTCCAGGGTGTCGTCCTTTTTCGTCCAATGACGCGCCGCCCAATCACGGTGCCACGGCCAATCGTCGGCGAGCACCGAAACGAGGAGTGGTGAAGTTCCCTCCTCCCCGCTCAACCGGAGGGGTATACGCTTACGGACTTCCTCGCTTCAACTCCGAAGTATCGACCCGAACATATCTCTCTTTGTCTCTCTCGCCTCTCTCTCCGCGCCGATAAGCGAGCGAGACCAGAGCCATCATGGCCGCTGGATGTTTCGACGCTATATACGCGTTATGTACGATATGTATGATCGGCCTCGCGCGTATAGCCTCTCGGGCGCGGGGCCGATCTTCGGAGCGGCGCACCGCGGATCGGATTCAAAATTAATTCTTCCGCTCCTATCAATTAAGCTCTTAAATATCGCGCCTTGATGATCGGTGCTACTTCTTCTCTATAACGATGAGACGTTTCGAAGAAGAGTCAGAGAAGCGATTCACAACGAAAAAATTTCATGTCGAAATAACGAGCCGAATCATTCGGCCGGATATTTCTTTATTATCTCTTATTTTCTTTCTCGTTCATGCTCATTATTCGGCATTCATTAATCGGAATTCTCCCCGACGGACAATGGATAATGTATTACCTCAGCGATCTAATATAATTCTTTCAATTCCTCTCTTTCTTTTTCCGTCTCGTCACGAGAGTTATTTATAGCTTTTGAAGACTTCCTTTCTCGGAAATGGTTTACAAGAAGTCTTTACGAGATCGTTTCCGCGAAAAAGTCGCCGTCCTTTATTCGTAATTGCGCGATGAGGAGAACGCATCGTTATGGATGTACCTATACGCTCGGCGATCGCGAGTTCAACGGGGTATATTCCGTGTTGCCGGGATCACGTGTACACATAAACCCCCCCACACATACACACCAACGTGCTCGCCAGATCAGAGGTCGTAACAGCGCGGTGCCCAGTGCCTTATTGCCACCTACCACCTTACGCCAAGGAGAAAGAGAGAGAGAGAGAGCCTCCTCCCGCCCTTCCAATTCTCGATCCTTCCCCGGCGATATCCCCTCGCGCGGTAGACACGCCAGGATAGGAGAATCTACACGAGGACGTACGTGTGTATCCGTGCAAGCGCGCAAGCGTACATACGCAAGTACATACGTACATAATATATCCATTTATACAGGACAGGTCACAGAGGGATGCCCGTCAAGTCGGCTCGCTATATAACGCGCTCGATATGTACCATTCGCGACACGTACCATTATATCTCCTTAACGTTGGATCGCTTAATTAACCAGAGAGACAGTAATGTCCGTGACATAATTGTCACGTCGGAGCGGCTCTCGAAAGACTTCAAGATCTTTCTTGAATGTTGCTGTAGGACAACGGCACACAAACCAGGTATATATACTTATACGTACACTTACTCGGGGTGCTGTAACAGCGAGGCGGCGCGGCGCGGGCCGCTTCGTATATTCGGCGTCTACAAGAAAATGTTGCCATCTAACTCGAGATTAGCGTCAGGGACGCTCCTACTCCGACGCAAACTTCCTCCGGCTTCCTGTCGATCATCCTGAATTCGCAGGAATAATCTTGGCGTTAGTGGCGTGGGTGAGGACGAGCAATCTTCTGTCAGTTAACGTGAAAAGCGAAGACGTTCCCTAATATCCGGCGATTATACGACGTTTTATACGCGGATTATAAAAATTATTACGTGTGCACATACATAAGCAACAAATAAATAAAGATATATATGTAATAAGATTATTTATTTATACGGATCCTGTAATAAAATTATTTATACTGATTGCTATGTATTATATGTTAAAATGATGCGTTTTGCAATCCGTATACATAATCTTATTATAAGTGTTTAAAATATTTTCATTCGGAAGCTGTAACGAACGTCTGCATGTTATCGTTGTCTTCGGGATAATTAAAAACACGTGCAAACAACAATGAACTGTATAAATGGATAAATAAATTATTTAGAGGTGAATGTAGAGAACAATAAAAGCGCTAAAACTATAAAAGATAAAAGTAAAATGGACAATGAATAATTTACGAAGCGAAATAATTTTGGGTAAAAGCAGGGAACAATAAAAGCAGGAAACAAGCTAAATTCATGATATACAGTAAGCAATAAAAGTTGCTAAGGGACGTCTTGGTTTGAAAGTCGTCTAAATGACGCCTTTCGGCGTCTTTTAAACGTTTTTGAGACGTCTTTTGGAAGCTTTACTGAGAAAAAAAAATTTGTTAATCCTCAAAAAATATCGTCTTGGTTTGAAAGTCGTCTAAATGACGCCTTTCGGCGTCTTTTAAACGTTTTTGAGACGTCTTTTGGAAGCTTTACTGAGAAAAAAAAATTTGTTAATCCTCAAAAAATATTTAGTCCGATACGTTCAACTAAACATTTTAGTTAGTTAACTAAACATTAGTTGAATTAATTAATTCTTGATTAAAGAAATTTAAATAAATTGTTGAAACAACTAATATTTAGTTGAAAACGTATCGGACTAAATATTTTTTCAGATTAACAATTTTTTTCCCCAGTGTAGCTGGGTACACAACAAAAAGTTATTCACTCAAAAGCTGCGTCCCTGCCCACCGACCTCGGCGATATCCTTCCACTAGGTGGCCATGTTAGATTCCCTGGAGCGGTAAAGCCCTGCCGACTAATAAGTTTCATCCTCCGCGTAGTGAGCACCAATTATGAACTTACTTCGGCCATAATTAAAAAATGTAATTTCGCCGCCAGAGCTCCTCGATCTTCCCTTAACGCCTTAACGATCTCTTACCCCGTTTCTCCTCGGTGGTATGTATGCGCGAAAGAGTATAACGGATTGAAATATTCACCCTTGTGAGCCCTCTAAGTAACCGTCTATATCTATCGTCGTCGTTGCCACGATTTTGAAATTCCGCTTTATTCCTTTTTATCGCATCGGTAAAATCTGATCTTATTATACACTTATCTCCATGCGCACAATATTCGTACAAAATAATAAAATTATATACTGCGGGATAGAAAACTAATACGTATTTTTCAAGAATAATATAGGGTAATTCGTCGTTAAATTTTAATTAGCGCATGATACTAAATTAAAGCGATCGTTTACGATGCTAGTGATCACCGAGTAACGCATTCACCATCCTTCGTCTCTTCCGTCGGGTTTGCCTCACGCGGAAGGAAAAAGGCGACACTTCGGCTTTCCTCGTGCTTAAGCGGCAATTAAA
>NW_020217139.1:0-2535 GCF_003070985.1 Temnothorax curvispinosus | reverse complement strand
TCCTCGTTCCGGCAGCTCGTCGTTCGGCTCGCAGGGCATGATGGTACTATGGCGGCTAGCACGACAGTGGCGTTTCTTCGGCCCGGCGGGACCACGCTGGACCCGCGCATGGTATAAATACAAGGGTATGCTCTTGCGCATATTTCCGAACCCAGCCAATCAGTGACTTGTCTAAGCTTACGTCACACTGAGCGGCACATTTAAGCAGCGAATCTGTAATAGTCTTTTATAAAAGCATTTTGAGCGGACAATATATGAATACAAAATAATGTTGATCATTTATGTGAGAGAAAATTCTGTTTTATAAATAAATAAATATATATGAACGAAAATATATAAATATAAAAAACGCACGTGACATACGGATAAACGCTCATCGTTTCCCGAATTTGTCTCTCGTTGTAGATGTTAGAAACGTTATTGTTATTTGACGAATTTTATAATTATTTTATGTGGGTTTGTCTAAATATATGATATTACAGAAAATATTATTATTATTATTAAGAAAAAAAGAATTGTGTGCATTGAATAAAAGTCATTGCGACGTACCGAAAAATTTCACATAAAACGAGATTTTAATTTCCAGTCATTTATTATTAAAATTCTGCGAATTATTAGTTTTAATCAAAACTGGTCGGAAAACGATTGGAAAAGAATTGTCAGCTGAGACGCAAAACAAAAATATATTGTGGCGTACGACATAAAGAACTATATATGCAGAGGAAAGATGCAGATAAAAGATCAAATAACAATAAATGCAGATATTTAATATACAGGTTTTTTATTAGTAAATTTTGACATCTTTCTTTTTTTTGCCTGTGATTTGCGATTGCAATCGCTCGGTTCATTTCGCGCAGCCTAATATATGTCCTAGTCCTAATGAGGCATAATGCCTCTCTCAGGATTTTAATTTTCAATTGTGGTTCTATTATTTTTGCTAAGTTTTGAAATATAAGATTTTCTTTATTCAAACTGGATCCGTGATATTTAGCAAACTCAATATTCATTATACGAGCACATTGTAATAATTTGTCACTCGGATACATACATTTTCCTCGCGAAATAACTTGCAGCCAATCTTGGTCACCCGTTGTTTCCAATTGGCGCGTTTCAATACCTAATATTTTATCTGTGCTTTTAAATCTAAATGCTAAGTATCCGGCTATATATTTTAAACCCTCTTCTTCGATAGCCTCGCTAATATTATCTGTTTTTCTGTACTGGACGATGCTGGTGTCTGTTCTTCTGTACTGGACGATGCTGCTGTGTGTTCTTCTGTACTGGACGATGCTGGTGTCTGTTCTTCTATACTGGACGATGCTGGTGTCTGTTCAACATCCATCGAAACTTCATTTGATACAGGCAAAGGCATTGTTTCAGCTAACACATTTTCGTTTGATGTTAGTGGAGGTACTGCATGGAGATGCAACGTCGGGATAGCATCAGGATGTATCTTCCTAGTTCGTGTAGGTGAATAACCTAGTAGGTGTTCTTGTAAGGGCTTCGTAAAAGCTTCATCAGCAAAATGCTTCGAACATATCCTAGCTGAAGCAAACAAGGTTTAAAGTTCTTAAATATATGCTTATAATAATAAACAAGAGAAATCTGTGGTACAATATTAGTTGCTTTCCATTTACATCAAAACTCAGATAATTCTCACTTGTGACGTCATAACTCAGTTAAATGCACGTTCCTTTTGCATGCTGGCAAGTGAGATTCAGCTGAGTTTTTATCCACAATCGAGACTGTTGCGATAATCTGGGAACGCACGGTTGCGAGAGATAGGGTAGCACAGAGAAATCAAACCGTTATGTATGAAAGTCGCATTTATTCTGAAGACGATACACACTCGACGCCGGTAGCTGATATCCGCGACAGAATTCGGAGCAGGAGCACAGGTGATAAGAGAGGGGTGGTTTGGCCTATCCCGGCCCGCCTCGTGCCGACCTCGTGTCAGCATTCCGATCGCGAAAGTTCGAGAAGCGCGAAAACTAATCGTCCTCAACAGAGACCATGTGCTTTAATGAATCTAATAAACTCACATTAAAAGTGAGGCTATGGACCTGTATTATTATTATGCGATAGCTTTGTCACCAAAATAAGCAGGTAAATACAAAATGACATATCTTACCTGAGTATAAAAATACTCACATATCTGAGTGACTCAGATCACTTGAGTGTAAATGGAAAGCAACTATTACTATACAAAAGTACATACCATATTTTGGTGAAATATTTTCTTTTCCGCATGCTTGACGCCACTTATTACACAGTGCTGCATCCTTTGGGAAGGAAAAATATTTTATTTTATTTCCTTCGATCTTTCTGGTCTTTGCCAGATAGTTCCCACACCCTTTCACATTACACGTCATTGCGTACACTGTAATAATCACAAACGAATTACTCGACATAAATAGCGAACCGAGCGAACGCAGCCATTCACCGAGTACATCCGATCCATTCCGATGCTACACGAGTATGACGTAAGCTTAGACAAAAGTGGTGGGAATGCGCAGTGGTCTGACACGGTATGAG